>NW_015387955.1:67500-127622 GCF_001527695.2 Protobothrops mucrosquamatus | reverse complement strand
TCAGGCGAACCTGATAAAACGCCCCCCTGGTCACGGCCGACAAATGGTCTTCCAGTGTCAGCCGTGGATCCAGGAGGACACCCAAGTTGCGTGCCCTCTCTGAGGGGGCCAAAATTTTGCCCCCTATAGACAGCGATGGAATCAGCTGACTATGCCGAGGCGCCGGCAACCACAGCCACTCGGTCTTGGAAGGGTTGAGCCTGAGTCTGTTCCTCCCCATCCAGACCCGTACGGCCTCCAGGCAACGGGCCATCACGTCAAGGGCATCGTTAGGGTGACCTGGGGTGGAGATGTACAACTGAGTATCATCAGCGTACTGATGGAACTCCACCCCAAAGCCACGAATGATCTCTCCCAGCGGCTTCACATAAATATTGAACAGTAGGGGAGAGAGGACCGACCCCTGAGGCACCCCACAGGTTAGGGGTCTAGGAGTCGACCTCTGTCCCCCTGCCAATAGAGACTGCGTACGGTCGGTGAGGAAGGAGGAGAACCACTGCATAACGGTGCCTCCCACTCCCAACTCACCGAGACGCCGCAGCATGATACCGTGGTCCACGGTATCAAAAGCCGCTGAGAGGTCCAAAAGAACAAGGACAGAGGAATAACCCCTGTCCCGGGCCCTCCAGAGATCATTGACCAACGTGACCAATGCCGTTTCCGTTTTAATCCAATAAAACACCAAGCTTTCATTGGCCACTGCCAACATTGTCAGGGTACATTCAAGTCGATGGGAAAGTTCTTTTATAGGTGAGACGCTGTCTGCACCCGGCTCCTAGATCGTGTCACGGGTCCTGACTGGCCAATCTGCACTTTGGTTGTAGTTTGTGTGTCATTGCCTGCACTCTCTCTACTTTTCTTACATGTGTGTGCATTATTGCCCCTTCCCTCCTCGTGTAATCGTGACTCAGAGGGATTCTTTGCTTTCCTTCTTTGCTCGCCTGAGAACTCTGCCTCTTTAAGAACTTTCCCATTGACTTGAATGTACCCTGACGATGTTGGCAGTTATAATCATGTAATTTTTCTGGTTAATGACCAAAATAAAATGACTGACTGACTTTCAATAACTGTATGCAGTAAGCATGTATGTGATCACTATAACACAGACTTCCAAAAACAAAACAAAGCAAATCCATAAATCCTATTACATACCTTGCTGAAAACTATTTTGTTCATCACGAGGTACCTAAACCATATACAAAACAACTTTGCAGGAAACAGGACCTTAAAGTATAGAGGAAAATGGGTCTGGAGTTTTAAAGGAAAAGCTAAATTCTTCATTCCTGCTTTTCCTGAACCAATTTTAATCTTGCAGCAGATATGAATGCCCAAATAAGCCTTAAGTATCCATATGAAGACTATTTTAGAGTTTGGTAGAGATTCTTTTGATTTATACCAGTAAAAGCTAAGGTAAGATATAGCAAAAATGTCATTCATTTCTTCTTGAGCAGACATATGTGAATTTCTATTCATTGTATATCTCTTTTCTAATCTGAGTGCTCTGATCCCCCCGGACAGTTAAGTCATCTCTTTTCTGTCGCCCCAATCCTTTTATCGGGCTCTTCTGTTCCATTGGGAGAGAAACTATTCCAAGTTGCCAATCGTTTTGATCTCTAGAAGGATTAATCAGTATTCCAAAAGAAATTAGATGACTATTGCTGAGCACATCTTATAAAAGTGAAAATCTATATTGAAGCTGAAATTTTCTGCTTCTCTGTTGGGAAAACTTGCCATTGTTCAGTTGCTTTAAAACTGAGCATGGCTGCAATAGTGAAATATAAAATGGCAGGAGATAACGGGTGGTGTATGTGTGTGATATACTCCTAGTAATATTTATCAATGTTATATAAAATAGGAGAAATGCCATTCAATTTCTTTTAATGTAAAATATAGGTTTACATAATGAAAAAGACATATAAACAGTCTTGCAATCTAAGGTTGATTCATAGTTACATCATAAATAGTGCATAGATCACAGCTGATATGTGGTACATTTATATCACAACACATCCTGGTTAAGTAGAAAGCTCATTTGATCTGTATTCTTAGGCAAATAATTTATTTAACATCAATTTTCTTTGCATTTCATGCTCTCAAGAGGCTATATTAAACAATATGACAAAAACATAACAATCTTTTCATCATATCTTGTGACTCACATTTGGTTTCTTCGGCCATTTCAAAGGGTTACCTTTGAACTTCAATGTTTTTGAAGCTTACATCTCTCTACACAAAGCTGTTTGTATCCATATGAATCAGGTAACTCAGAAGACATACTGAATTACTATTTTATGTTTCACTGTCACCATGACCATGGAATTCATTGCTCTAGAAAACTTCTATGTCTAACTTCTTTGCGTATCTAGTATACTGTTTAGAAATGCTTTTTACAGAAAAGCAGTTTCTATACTTTTACTATGCTTGCAACACTGTACATTGCTTTTAAAATCTGCATAATTTATGATTTTATTAAGTATTTAGGAGTCATGTTGGCACAGTGGTTACAATGCAGTATTGCAGGCTAACTCTGTCCACTGCCAGTAGTTCGATCCTGACCAGTTCAAGATTGACTCAGGCTGTCTTCCTTTTGAGGTTGGTAAAATGAGGAATCAGATTGTTGGAGGCAATATGCTGACATTTGTAAACTGCTCAGAGAATGCTGTATGGAGTGGTATATAAATCTAAGTGCTATTGCTATTGGTATTATGTTTACATTATATATGCTGTTTAATAATCTCTTTCTTGTGTTGAACCAACTCTTGAGGTGGTTTATCTTTATTAAAAAAAGGAAAATATTTTAAATTAATGAGCATATAAAATGGAATAAATATATTTACTTTTAATATTATATTTATTTAAAATGAATTTCATTTTTGCTTGAAAATAAATTTGTGGTGAAGGCTTTTCAATCTATGTTCATTTCACTGGTCAATGCATTTTTTATAAATGTTGTTTACATTTATATGAACCTTATGTTACTCAGATGCCCATTAGTGCCTATTCAGTGTATATTGATGCAACATTTCTGGCAACATTAGCATCAGAATTACTATAAAACATTAATTTTTACTTATTGCTTTCATTTTATGATAATCAATGGTCTGAATAAATATGAAAATCTTTGTGTAGATTTTGTGTAATTAAGCAAACATGACATACATAAATAACAAATTATCATCTATATCTATGTATCAAAGTCTTCACAACAATGGAAAGTTTCTTTTAAAAAGCAGGCATTTGTATTTGTGAGATTGCATATTATCTGTACCAAGCTCCATATTTCAATATTGTGGTATTATTACACCACTTTTATTACCCAAAGTATTAATTTGAATAAATGAGACCTACACATTAATGCAAATGTTATATGCAAACCAAACTAGCATCTTGGTGATGCTAGCATCTTTGTGACACAGCAGCCACTAACATGCTTACCTGTATATTTACATAGCAAGTATTAAAAATGGATTGCATGGGAAACTTATTTATGTTAGATAATATCATTAGAATTATTTTTAAGCTATATATCGCTAGGATTGAAATTCACTGAATAAATTATTTTCACATATCTACTGAAGTTATCTTGTTGTTGCATCTATTCATATTCTTGCAAAATCCATCTGAGTTCATAACACTCCATGCCTATTGAATATTTTTCAGTAACATTCTAATTCTATCCATAAGCATAATTCATAAATTGTGTATGTGTGTGTGTGTGTGAGTGAGTGAGTGAATGGATGAATATGCATACATATATACACATGCAGAAAGAGAGAGAGAGAGAGATAATGGTTTATTCTTTCGTTTGAAAGTATTTACTCCTTATTGCCTTGATTTCATACCTGCTTCCATTTTCAAGTGGAGGCAGGAGAGAAATGTCAGTACAAGAGATAGTGTGATTATTCTATGTTCTGTGTCTGTTATTCTATGTCATGATACAACATGATTCGGGCAAGCATTCAAAAATAACAACACGATTCTTCTACTGATGGTTGCTTATTGAAGAGAAATACTGTAGCCTGTATTACATTTTGATACTCTCTTGTCTTCACTAGCTCCACATATGGGACACAAAACTGAACAGGTCAGAACTTACAGTAATATGTATCCTAAAAAGAGAGAGATTGACAGCATGGTTCCCAGCAGTCTGGGAACATGGAAGGAAGTAGAAACAGGGCGTGAAAGCAGCACCAGCAGAGGAAACAACAACTTTTAGTATTGAAATAAGACAAATTTTCTGAAGGAATAATTTCCCCAAAGAAGCCATGCTGTATATTCAGACTGAAAGGATTTGCAAGAAAACAAGTGTATCTCTAATTCTATCAGATATGAATTTTATAACACAAATCAGAACCTGCAGCAAATAAAAGGTAAGTAAATTAATATGCTAATCTTATACTTAACTTTAATAATTTGGAACATGAATAAGGGTATTCATGTTCAATAAATAATATTTTACACTGCTGAAGATTGTTGAAGATCCAACCACAACAGCTATTATTTTCATATGATTTCTTTTTAATAAAGTTGGTATCATTAGTAAAGATATATTTAAAATAATGCACATATTAATTCTAGAAATGGTTGGAATTCTCTGCAACAATTTTTATTATATTATACTATATATCTATGAATGACTGCCTAATATGAAATAAAGTGTCATTGTCAACACTAAAGCCTAGACAGTTTAAAGTTGTATCAGAATTGGAAATTAAAGGTTTTTTTTAACTAGGACTTATGAATAGTAAACTAGAAAACATTCAAGAACAATTGGTTTTATATATTGTAACTGCAGAGAGGCTATTATATGCACATAGATGAAATATGTAGAAATGTACATAATGAAAGAGTGGATTCTAACAATAGCAACTAGACCTATATACAGTACTATTTCTTAGAGCTTTACAGCATTCTCTGAGCAGTTTACAGAATCATCATATTGTCCCAACAATCTGGGTCTTCATTTTACCAACCTTGGAAGGATGGAAGCCGGAGCCAGTCAGGACTGAATTCCTGGCAGATGGTAGAGTTAGCCAACAATGCTGCATTTTAATCATTGTACCACCATGGTTCACGAGTTGTACACCACAGATTGTAAAGGGGGCAGAAATGGCTGAAATGACCAAATTCACTTTTCTGATTAGGAAAGCAACAGTAACTACTTTATTGAAACCTTTTATTGACTTTTTGTTAAAATGAATTATGATTTCAGAATATACTAATTAAAATGATTTTTCCAAAAAGCTTTATTAATTTTCTAGTACATTTGATTAGTGCTTAATAAACATCATGTTGATTTGTTTGCTTAATACTACAAGTTACATTTTTAGTCTCTACCCCTTTTTTCCAAACATTGATAAAGTAAATTCCATGTTTGAAAAGATTCTGTATCTTCTTTCTCTTTAATCCTCAATGTAAGTATGTCCATTTCAACACAGTCCAATATCTTCTTGATTATCTCTTTATCTAATGGTGTTTCTTCATTCTTCCAGTGCTGAGCAAATACAATCCTTGCTGCTGTTAATACATGCACTGTTAAATATAAACTTTGCTTATCAATTTTTTCTGGTATTATACCTAATAAGAAAAGTTCAAGTTTAAAATCTATATGTTTTCCTAACATTTTTCTAAACAAGTGTGTATTTTTGTCCAAAATATTTTGATTTAACACAGGTCCACCACAAATGGTAATATGTGCCAGATTTTTGGTTATATTTCCAACATTTTTAAACATTTTTGATAGTCTAGCAGATGGTAAGTGCCATCTATAAAACATTTTATATAACATTCTTTATAAGAAGTTGCCATTGTCAATTTATAATTTCTTTTCCAAAGATTTTGCCATTTCTCTAATTCTATATTATATCCAAAGTTTTTTGCCCATTGTATCATTGTATCTTTCACTTGTTCATCCTCCATTTTCAAATTTAATAGAAAGTTATATAGTTTCTTAATCAGTTTTTCATCAGAGGTCAACAATATCTGATCAAACATTGTCTGTTCTTTATAAAAGCCATATATTTTTGCATCTTTATCATATCTCAATTGCATTTGCAGTTGAGGCCACCATGATAATTCAATACCCTGGTGTAAAAGCTCTTGTTTAGATTTTAGTTTCCCTTCAGTATCCAAAATGTCCTTATATGTCAATTTTTTTCATATTGCACTACGTTCGGGTGAACAAATGCTTCCATCATTGAAAGCCATCCTGGGATTTTCAAGTAGATTTTAGCTTTTAGCTTTTCCTATACAAAAAGTAGTGAATTTCTTACATAGTGGTTTTGAAAGTTTTATTCTTCTCATACCATAGTAATGCATGCCATCCAAGTTGCAGATCATGTCCTTCTAGATATAACAGTATTTTATGTCTGAAAATTATCCATTATTTTAGCCATGTTAAGACACATGCTTGATAGTATAAGATCCAGTGTGATAATCCAAATCCTCCATTTTCTTTGATTCTTGTACCATTTTCAGTTTAATTCTAGTTTTTTTTATGGGAAGAATGAATCCATGGTATATAATTTAGGAAGGTGGAATCCATAATAATTATCTTTGTAACTTATGCAAAGAAGTAATTTCTTCAAATATTTCTCTTTTTCTTCCATTTTTTTTTTACCATTATAGTTTCTCACTTTTTCTTTTATTGCTTTATAACTTTTTCTCTTCATTTCTTTTTTTATATTTTTGTAATTTTTAACCCTTTAAAAATGTTTTCAATAAAAATTGTATGTATGTATGTATGTACAAAAAACTGACCATCAAAAGAAGATTAGTGAAGCCAACAGGTGAATGGAAAGAGAAGAAAAATAAATACAAAACAGGAAAGAAGCATTACAGAACAGTGTGGTTCAAATTTTTGCAATGAGAAATGTAAAGTTGAAGAGACCAGCCTTAAGAGTAGTGAACCAATGAGAGCAGACATAGCTGCTGTAATTTAATTTATAAGGCAAAATATCATCATCTTCCCCTTGGAAAAGACTTTAGAATGCATACAGAAGGAGTTAAAGGTTCTACAATGATGGTATGTAGACTAGAGAGAAACCAACTACTGACAAAATGGCTTCAGTCACTCACTGGTTGCGACGATTATCAAAGATTGTCTATTTAGTGAATGTTACAGTAATGTAAAATGATAGGTAGGAAAGAGAAAAAAAGACTCTAAAAGTCTTTAGACTGGCCCAGTTACAAGTTTACATTTTTCATACATTTTGTTTGGCTAGATTGGATAAAAAAATAATCTGATTCCATCATTTCTTTGTAACTGGTAAGTTGTAATTAAAATTCTGGTGAATCAAGGCAGCCAGTTAATTGTGTCTTTCAAAAAACTACATCTGTGCATCCTGTGCCAGATGTATAATAGCCTGTTCTTTGCCCAATTGGGTATAAAATCTACTTTATTTAAAAGGGATATAGAAGTAAGAGAACCGGTTCAGTTTAGTGGTTAAAGGCACCTGGCTAGACACTGGGAGTCCATGATTTCTAATCTCATTTTAGACATGAATCCAGCTAGGTAATCTTGGGCTAGTCACTCTCCTTTTGGGCTTAGGAAGGAGACAATGACAAACCACTCCAAAAATCTTGCCAAGAAAACTTCAGGGACTAATCCAGTCACTAGGAGTCAAAACAAATAAACAAAAATAATAATATAAACCATCCTTCCCTCTTCAGTTTTGCAGAATTCTATCCTATGATAATTATAATATTGATTGTCAGCTCTAGAGTGTCCATTCTTTGTTTTTGTTATTCACTTGATTAATCTTATTTGCTTTAGTGAAAGTAATCAAACAATTCAAACTCAATTTTACTGCTCCTAGTATATGTCCAGCTCCAAGGATATTTGCTATAAATTAGACTGCTGCTAATATGTGTTTGTAATTCTGCCTGCAAAAAGGAGCTAGAAGGTAGAATTCATTCTTTGACCTTTTTCTACCTTCAGATGATAACAGTGTCATGTTCGTTATCACTGCAAAGGAGGTGTAAGTATTTAACTGCAAATTACTTAATCCCAGCACTCTAACTAGCTTTAACCCAAAAGATGGGGTTCTCTTGAAAACAGTTATATATATATATATCCTCTTAATTTGACTGGCCCAGTTACAAGTATTAAGAACACTCACCAACAACATTCTGTATATATTCCAGTCTTGTATGAATTGAAAGACAGATTTGGATAGGGTGAACTAAATATAACTGATTTATAGAAAATCCTTCTGAGCATTAATTAACATTGATAAAACACAGCAATATGTGATAGTAGTCAACAGCATTTTCTCTATCCAAATATGGATCTGCTCCCAAGTGCTTGAGAAAGTGCAGTATTATTGTCCAGTATTGATTATAACTTATTAATAAAGTGCTTGAATGGCTTGTGCAGTGTGCTGTAAGTGACAGTCATTTTATTCTGCTTTGAGTGTCTGTCTTTTAATGGGTTGTCTTGGGACTAGATCTGGCTCTATTGATTTGTATACTGATCTTTTTGGCTGGGTAGTTCAAAACTAAGTGCCTGGTTTGTTCCATCAGTTGAATATTCTTGTTATGTGAAACAGAATAAACATGTTTCCTTTATATCGTTGGTGCTTATGTGTCCACTGTATATTGTATTATGAAACCAAGAAAGTGAATTTGTTATGTAGCTCTCAGCTTGAAGCTGAGAGTGATGATAGGGTAGGGATTGTTAAAGTGTTGAGGTGATGGAATATGCAATTCATTTTTGTTTCCATTTCTCTTCCTATTAACATTGATACCTTTACTATAGAAATTTAATTTGATGAAAGACTTATCATCTCTGGAGATTTCTTTAGTTCTTTTTCTTTTCTTGCTATCTCATCCAAAATAGCCTGTGTTTTCTCTTGTATCTTCTTTCTACGTTCAGTATTATGTTGTACAAAATAATCTCTATTTTTTTTACTTGTATCTCACACGATTCTTAAATAAGTGTCTTTATTTAGGTTACCTTAAAAATTCACTTGCTTCTTTATGTAACAAAAAAAATATTTAATTTCCATTAAAAAAACTGATTTCCTTTTATAAACAAAACTCAAATGGTTATGAACAGAAAAGTTTATGGTAAAATTTCTATTTTAGAGTTCATAGTAGCAAATTCTTTGACATCCAAATCACATGTATTTTTGAGAAGCTATGGCTTTCTGAAAAGTAGGTGTATTTTCTAGACCATTTCCATGTATCCGCTACCCTAATTGTTTATCAAATATAATAATAAAAAACTTTTGGTAATTCACTTTGTGATACTTAATTTTTTTTCTCTATTGTTCTATCTAGATCTGGGGAGATCAATACTTTCCAATTTCTCATCAAATATAAATTTTCATAACACAAACATATTAATCTCTTTATAAATCATTTGTAAAAAAATTACTTTGTCCTTATTTGGGGCTTAAATTCCCAGCATCATAGTCTTAGCGCCATGTGATTCAGCTTCCACACAAATACAGAACAACTCCATTTCTTTTGTTTAAGTCCTGCTAAAATAAATTCTTCATTAATTTTTTATAAATCAAATATTCAGATTATTTATATTATTTCCTAATATAAATCTCTTGTAGAAAAAATATATCTTGTTTTAATTATTTTAAAGTGAGCTATCTTAAATGCTTTATTTTGGAGAGCATTTCCTTGATCTATATTCCACATTAAACACTTGAAATCCATAGTTAGGCTAACTTTTTTTAGAAAAGTCAGTATTCATAGCACCTAATACAGTATTGTCTTTCAAATCCTTTAGCACCAGTTGCAAATTTTGTATAGGCTACTCTGCAACTTCTGGGCCAAAGCAATTTCTCCTTTAAATTTTTCCGAAAGTTCTTTCAATTTTTTAAATAGAATTCAGTTGAAACCATTTCTGTTTAAAAGTAAAAATCAAATCTTCTAATTTGTCAAAGTAAAATAAAATATGTTTATGCTTTAATATTTCAGTCATAGAAGTCTGATAAGGACTTTTACTTTTGTAGTTGTGAAAAAATTGGGATTTACTAAGTGGACTATTTATCTGTTGTAAAAGAAAATCTCTATCAAGCTGTAAAATAATTGTTTTCAAATTAGCTTGCTTGGGCTTTTTACCCATATAAAGAAATAAGACTTGGCTGGTCCCCATATAAACTAACCACAGCTGTGAACAATCCATCCCAGTTGCTCAACTTGGAAGTGAAGAGCAAAAAATTCAATTCCGTAGTTTACTTATTAGGAACAGCTGTTTCAACATATGGATTATTTCATGATCTTTCCTGTGTCCAGAGACATTTCAGCATCCAAAATTGGACACTAATTCCCACTCTGGTGCTAACTCTCCTCCTCCAGCATGCTATCCAGAGACCTTCAGAGATGACTATGCCTCCATTACTCTTCATCGGAAATTCTCTAAAATGGAATCACTGAAAATAACAAGATTTTTTTTTTTTGCCAGCTGTCCAGATTCACTGAGAGTGAGAGGGCAGCCATATTCATTTTATAAATTTTCTAAATAAATAAATAAACTCCCCCAAATTTAAAAACCATTCCACAGCTATCTTTAGCTACCTACTTCAATATTTAGTATTCAAGAGGTTAGCAATTCATACCTTCTTAGTTTCTAAACCAGCTTAAATTCTGTATATTCATTTAAAACATTTGTATATCCACACATCTTAAACCACATGTGCCATTCTTTCTTTTACTTTTGAGGAAAAGAGAACATGAGACAAAATCTACAATGGTATAAATACTTCCATGAGTAATTAGAAATATTCATTGTAACAAATGTAGTAATTTATAGTTTATTGAATAACATATACCAATGAATCTTCTGGGGGGAAGAAATGCTACTTATTTAATTTGTTAGAAACAGATCTGTACTACAGTTTATCAGAAGTGGACTTTAAAAATCTGCATTACCTTTTGATAAAATAAATTATTTGATGCCATTTTAGTAAGTCCTTCTTTTATTCCTCCTCCCATAAAAAAAATCCAGAACTAATTTTTTTACCAGTTGTAACAGCAACATTTAGTAACGCAGTAATGCTTTTTAGCGTATATAATGTATAGCCTGAAGCTTGAGGCTATTTAAGAGAATGCATTTGTGATAGAGAAAAAAAATACAGTATTGAGCTGCAAAAAATAATACTCTTTGAAAAACCCTACTTTTTCCACAATATATTTCCTTTTTTCCTTTTTAATAACTCTGATTTATTCTCATTTCATTATGAAAATATTTATGAATGTGGCTTAGTTCTTATAACTATCAAAAAAAAAGACAATATTCCAAGTGCCAGATTTTTTTTTAATTGTGTAAAAGCCTAAAACATTTTTGAAATCCTTTTGCCAATAACACAGCTGAAACACTTCCATTCAAAATTACACTTGGGACTTTCTTCTCCTTTTTTCTGTGCTCTTCCTTTTATAATTAACTAATTAAATTAAATTATCATAGACACATACAGTAGAAGGCATCTATTCACATTTGGAACAAGCATACAGAACAGCAATAAGCATCCTTTTTCAGGCCAAGGTGGGCTGTTGGCACCACTACAAAAGGTTGATTGAATGAAAACAAAATGTTAATGAAACCTAAGCTTATTGAAACTAAATTAAATAAATGCTAGAGTTCATTTAACAAATTCAATACAGCTTTTTCATGTTGTATCAAGAATTACAATTAAACATCAACATCAAAACAGAGTATAGAGGCTATATTTATATTCTATGTTATGGGGCTTTTGTGAACGTAAATTTATGTAAGACTAAATATATCCATGTAAAATATTAAAGTGACTGAAAAGTAATTCTGGAGTGATAATGTAATTGAACAGTATCTGAATTGTTTTACTTTCATTTGCATCCCAGCAGGTTTTTTAAAGCTATTCTTCATCTCCTTATGAGATCTTTGATAATTTTAATTTCTTCATCTTTTTGTCAGATGCTATTAAAGTTATGCACTTTTTTTAAAAAAAAAATCAATTCCTATTCTTCATATTTATTATTCAGATTCATAAAGTATTACATACTCTTCTGTCATAAGCTCACAAATTTAAAGTAGCCACTTTTTGATCCTGATCAAGCTGTTTGACTATAAACTATCCAAATAATAATAAACTATTTCTTCTGATATTACTTTTTCTTCATTTTATTTAAAAAAGGAACACACATACAAACCACATATTGTACATAAGGACACACTAGGAACGAAAGACAATTTAGATTTATCCATCTAACCAATGACATCCACTTTTCTTTGCTGAACAGGCACATTTCCATATTTCTCTAAATCTAGGTCACTGTTTTTGAATTATAGTCCCTGTAGAAATGCAGATGCAAAAGTAAGTAAATAACATTGATGTTTTATGACAACAGAGAAGCTACAGATTAGTTTTTATCAGGAAATGTGTGTTCCCCATAGAACTGCAAAGAAAGGACACATTATTTCACACAGTTAAGGCAGTAGTTTCAATTCTTCAGCGATTATTACATCTTTTGATAAGGAACTTTTGCCTCTGACATTGTATAGATTGTACATCTTGGAAAATACCTCTAGAATATATTAATTGTGTGCATAATTTTTGCATCATATTGCTTTGCAAAATAATTATTTGTAGTTTAGATATATACAGTCTTGTCCCAGAACAGAAGATACACACTGTCATGTGTTCAAATTAGATTGACCAACACTCAAAAGGACCACAGCCCTGAACTCTGAGCAGGTAGGTTAGGGTTAGGATTAGGATTCAGAGATGTTTTATTTTGGGGAAAAAAACAAGATTCAAAAGTGAAATATGAAACTTACAAATCTGTATGTAAATGTTTCCTATTCTATATTCTATCCTATTATTGTTACTATATTACTACACTTTACTACTACTCTAAAATGCTATACACTGTTGTAATAATATTACATAGCCATGCTTTCTTTTTCCAAACACTGTTCTGCCTTAATTCCTCTCTTGGAATTCTTTCCTCTTTTCTTCTCTGTTACTGGCCCGCACGTAAGAGTACTTGCAACTTTCAATATTATGTGTTCATACTTGCACTTTTCTTCCTCTATACTTCTTTTCCTCTGGATCATTCACTCACTTTGAGGGAAAAATACCTTCTTTTATTCAACCTGTTCACTGTTCGATGGTGGCTACAGAGCTTGTAAAAACTGGTGTCTCCTCCATTCTCTTCCGATCTCCTTCCTCACTCATTTCAAGTTTGCAGCTTTATTAGCAATTCTGCCATGCTGATACTGGGAAGTAGACTTAAATAGAAGGGGGGAAAGGAAGTAAAGGGGCCTGATATTTTTGTAAGCAATCTATTTTTACACACACATACACACACACACACACACAAACATAGACCAATGCAAAAACCTTTATTTAGGATTTAGCAAATACAAGCATTGAAAGGTAGGACATGTTAACAAATTGATGGACAGAGAAACAAAACCCTAAATCTCTGAAAAGCTTGCTTGAAATGAATTCCAAACAGTTTAAGTCCAAAGCAGAAGTCCAAGAGTTCAAATGTGGATTGTCAGTCTGGGTTCCAGGAAGCAGATTGAAAGAAAAAACAAGAGTTTTCTCAGCAGCAGGTTCAGAAAGCAAACACACTGAGTTCTGGCAAGTAGTGTGATTGTTCCCAATGGAAAACTCTGGGCAGTTAAATTCATCAAATAAAAATGGAAGAACTAGCAGAGCAAAGTGAGGAGTAAAAAGAGGGATCAGCCTAGTATTGTTATATAGCAACAAATGAACTAAATCCAACTTGCCCCTTCTTGATTGTCATTTGTCTTTATTTAACTATATAACCAGTTGCTGACCATTAGGTGAAAAGATTCCTGTGCACAGATTTTTAGCAATAAATCAGTTAAATTGAACCATCATGTGTGGATGGTTTTCACACTTGATACACGTACAGAAATCAAGAGTGGGAAAGGCCTTCTCTTGCAAAAAAACACTCACACATATCTCTGTTTTGCTCTGTGCTTAGTTGTATGTGCCCAGGGACTGGAAACAGATCTAATTCCTAATTGCTGATTTTGAAGGACTTGAATATTCTATGGCAATGATGGCGAACCTTTTAGAGACCGAGTGCCCAAACTGCAACCCAAAACCCACTTATTTGTTGCTGGGTGCCAGATGGGCATGGCCCACTGGGTGGACGTGGCTGTGTCATGGTAGACTGGGTGGGTGTGGCCAAGGTGGCTGTGTTCACCTCGATGTTGCTCGTGGGGAGGGATACCTGTGGGGGCCGGGCAGGGTTGGAGGAGATCCAGGGGATCTCTGGCAGATGGGGCAGTCGGCAGGAGGCTCGTCCTGCAGGGTGAGGCGAGGTAAGACAAGGCAAGGTGGGGATGCCATTGTTGCAGGGCAAGGCAAGGCAGGGGCCAGGGTGGCTGCTGCCTGACACCATCGGCCTCCGCACACAGAGGCCAGTGAGCGCATGGGGGCTGACAGTGTCTGTCAGCAGCCACAGCCTGCCAGCCCCTCGACCAACGCACTCTGGGGCTCTGCAGCCCACCACCAGCAGTTCAGAGAAGCTGCCTTTGAGCTGGCCGGCTGGCCAACAGGTAAGGAGGCGATGCAGTGGGTCATGCCTGGGAAAAGGAGAGCATGTGAGGCCAGGAGCGATGGGATGGGGGGAGGGAAACACACCATGCTGGGATGCATCCAGCCACGTGGGACCTCGGCAAGTTAGCAGGTGGCTGGTTGAAGAGGGACGGTTGCCATCTCCGGGGCATGGTGCATGTTCCCACAGAGAGGGCTCTGAGTGCCGTTTCTGGCACGCGTGCCATAGGTTCGCCACCATTGTTCTATGGCATGCCAACATTAGATACCTGATTAGTAGGCTCCCCTTAAGAAGGGCATTCATTTGGGGAAATTTCATCCATCTCAGATGCTTTTCTGCATTCCTGAAACTATTCCAAGGATCAATTCCATTTACAACTTTTACTGCTGTATAATTCTTAAAATTCTAATAAAGACTAATGTTACAATCTTATCTGCATATTTGTTTAGGAACATGTCCACAGAACACAAGCTTTTAGTTTTTGAATAAGCATACATAGAATTACAATGTGAAAAGTTATAAATCATTTAGGGGAAACAGTCATTTATGAACAATCAATTAAGATGACTGAAATGTGTAATTAGGATCAAAGGAACCCAAACATTGAAGTAATCCATTCACTGCATTCATTAAGTAATTAATAACCAGCCAACTTATTTTAGCCCAATGTACTTCACTAGGTTGTTGTTGGAAAAATAGGAGGAAGGAGTATTAGATATATCACCAATTTATTTATTTGTTTGTTGGTTTCTTTTGTGCATGTAAGTTTAGATAAAATAAATAAATAAACCAAACCACCAGTATTTTCAAGTGTAAAAGAACCCCCATACAAATGTACCTTGCAAAGCAAAGGGTGGTCTTTTTTCCATGGGAAATTTCTTCTGAAGAGGTCAAGAAAGTGCAGCAGTTGATGATGAAATAACCATGGAGAGCAACTAAAAGTGCTGGGAAAGTGTATGTCCACAACCCCATACTTTATACAACAACAACAACAACAATAATAATAATACCTAGGATGCTGGTTGAAACCCATGTCAACCATCAGCGCCAGCCAATCTGAATGTTCAGTTGACTGAGGTTCATGTTTAATGAATAAAAGATAATAATAATAATAATAATAATAATAATAATAATAATAATAATAATAATAATAATAATAATAATAATAATAATAATAATATAAAAAGACTGTGGCAAAGGCAAGCAAGGGTAGTACCAATAATAATAGGCGCCTTGGGTGCAATCCCAAAACAACTGAACCACCACTTGAACACCATTGGCATTGACAAATTCGCCATTAGTCAATTGCAAAAGGCAGCCTTACTAGGAACTGCTTCCATCCTGCGATGATATCTGTAATACCATCAAACATCCACATCTGCCTATCCCAGGTCCTTGGTAAGGACTCAATAGGTAGGCAAAAATGTCAAATCCAGTCTGAACATCTGGCTGACTATGCGATTATCCTCAACAATAGTAGTAGTAGTAGTAGTAGTAATAGTAGTAGTAGTAGTAGTAGTAGTAGTAGTAGTAGTAGTAGTAATAATAATAATAATAATAATAATAATGATGCTGTGTGGGTCAGTGTTATATTCTATTTCTTAAAAAACAATTTATAAGTGTATTTTTGACATATTTATATAATATCAACATTGTACAGTATATTGAAAGTGCTTGAACTTAATACATAACCTCTCACAAAAAATATAGTTTTAATATTTTATGTTATTGGAGTTAAGGGAGGAAATATACTTTTATTATATATTGAGTGAAAATTAACTCAAATAAAACATTTGAAACAAGGTTATCATTTTCTTGTTATTTTTATAGATATTTCTTTAATCCTTTGAAAAGACAAATAGATAACAAGGAATAGAGGTTATCACACAACAACAACAACGATGATGACAACAACAAACAACAACAACAACAACAATAATAACAACAACAACAACAACAACAGAGTTGAAAGAGACCTTGGAGATCTTCTAGTCCAACCCCCTGCTCAGGCAGGAGACCTTATACCATTTCAAAACAAATGGCTCTCCAGTCTCTTCTTAAAAACTTCCAGTGTTGCAGCATTCACAACTTCCGGAGGCAGGTTGTTCCACTGATTAATTGTTCTAACTGTCAGAAAATTTCTCCTTAGTTCTATGTTGCTTCTCTCTTCGGTTAGTTTCCCTCCGTTGCTTCTTGCCCTGCCTTCAGGTGCTTTGGAGAATAGCTTGACTCCCTCTTCTTTATGGCAGCCCCTGAGATATTGGAACACTGCTATCATGTCACCCCTTGTCCTTCTCTTCATTAGATTAGACATACCCAATTCCAGCAGCAATTCCTTATATGGTATAGCTTCCAGTCCCCTGATCATCTTTGTTGCTCTTCTCTATACTCTTTCTAGAATCTCAACATCTTTTTTACATTGTGGTGACCAAAACTGGATGCAGCCTAGCACTGTGTTGACTTTTTTGGTAGCTACAGCAGACTACTGGCTCGTATTTAAGTGAGTGTCCACTAGGATTCCAAGATTCCTCTCGCAGTTGCTACTATTGAGCAAGGTACCACCTATAGTATACCTGTGCATTTGGTTTTTATTGCCTAAATGTAGAACCTTACTTTATTCACCATTGAATTTCATTTTGTTAGATAGCACTCAATGTTCAAGTCTGTCAAGATCCTTCTGTATCTTAAGCCTATCTTTTGTAGTGTTGGCTGTTTCTGCCAGCTTGGTGTCGTCTGCAAATTTGCTAAGTTCCCCATCTATCTCCTCATCCAAATCATTGATGATAATGTTGAAGAGCACTGGGCCCAGAACAGAGCCCTGGGGCACCCCACTACAAACTTCCATGTAGATGCAGTTCCATTGAGGATCACATGCTAAGTGCGGCCAGTCAGCCAGCTATGAATCCATCAGGTGGTGATGCTGTCTAACTCATATTTTTCTATCTTATCAAATAGTAGGTTGTGGTCTACTTTATCAAATGCCTTACTGAAGTCTAAGTAAATTATATCCACAGCATTCCTCTGGTCCACTAATTTTGTCACCTGGTCAGAGAATGCAATAAGATTTGTCTGGCATGATCTATTTTTGACAAACTCATGTTGGCTTTCGATAATGACTTTGTTTGTCTTTAGGTGTTCATTGATTCGTTGCTTGATTATCTTTTCCAAGATCTTCCTAGGTATTGAGGTCAGGCTGATAGGTCTGTAGTTTCTTGGATCCATTTTTTTCCTTTTTTGAAGAATGGAAACAGAGTATTGCAAACAAACTACAACTCAACTTGTGCCATCAAAAATCAGAAAATACTTCTCTTGACATGGAGAGAAAAAAAGACAAATGCACACAACTGTTGCACCAATCCAATGATAGACCAAGGAATATCAACTGTTAATTGGGCATCTTTGTGCTGATCAATAATACAAGTAATTACTAGTATTAACTAATTGCTGATATTTGTATATCTATCCAAGATAATAAATGGAGCAATGATAGCAATGCAAATGAACATTTATCCTACATTACAATGTTCTCTGCAATTATCTAAGGATACTTGCCATTGATATTTAGTCTGTATAAATTTTATTCCACTATTTCAGGCACAAGTTAGGTTTGCTTTAATTCTATTTTTGTCAAGACATTGAATTTCTAAATATTTCTACTGCTTTATATGGAGGAGCAGCTGGTTTTTATATCATATCTGTATTTAAAAGTCTTAAGACTAGTTATAATTTCTAAACATTTTCTCTTGAAATCCTTCTTTCTTTTATTTAAAAAAATGATTTGCTATAGAATAATGAATATAAGTTATACAAGGTAAAATTTTAAAGTATTTTGCATACCTTAAATGTTTTCAAAAATTGAGTCTGAAAGACATTATCATCTATAGAGTTTCATTTCTTTTCATAATAAGAAAAACCATTGAAAATTTGTAGGGAAGAAATGAGTCAGTTATATTATTCTGACACTGTCACTGTCTTCATAAATACTTTTCAAAAAGTTCAGGTTGTATAGAGTTCATAATATGAAACCTTAAAGTAATTATAACTTCATGTCTGATATGTGACTTTGAACTAAATCGGATCAAGGTAGAGAGTCTTAAACTTTAAAATCTCATATTTTCTGTCCAATAAAAAGCATAACAGTCAGCTAAAGGATCTGAAAAAGCTTATATGATAGTTTTGTTGAGCAAAATGCAAGCTTTTAATATGCACACAGAATGCTCAATAAGTTATGCTTTATAGTCACAAATTTTTGTTGCATTCGGTCTCTTGTCTACTTAATATATCATAATGTTTCCTAAATGTGATATTTCCTGGGTAGTGAGGAAGAATGGACTTACATATCATTTTGGAATATGGAAAATCGGGTATTCAAAATAAATATATTGGTTTTAAGGATAAGCTGAAAGTGATCATTGTATTTTGAGAGGATTTTGACATCTTAAGTGTCAGTCTTTAGTTTTATGACACAAAAGTAGAAATGCACTATTTTCTTGAATTATTATTTATTTCATTTTGTCTTTTTATTTTTTTTGTCAAGTCTTTAAATTAACTTTATTTTATATTGATGACATTTTCATAGAAACATAAGCCTCCCAGTGTCACTTTATAGGGGAGATAGATGGCACTCAAATTTAATAAATATTTTTAATAAATAAATAAGTAAATAAATAAATAAATAAATTTATTCTTCCTTGACATTTTTTCTGCTATTTTCCAAATTAACTCAGAAATTAATTTCAAAATGTTCATGATACTTATTTAAGGAACATGTAGTCATCTTTTAAACAAGAATTCAAATTACAATCAAACCTTTTCTTTTTCAGTTTGTATTTTTTTTCTTTTCATGTAAGTATATTTTAGAGCACTATAACATTACCTGACCTAGGAAATTCAAGAACTCACTTGGCTTGAATTATTCATTCAACATCTTCAAAAAGAAGAATACATAGAAATAAATTATGCTAATGTTGAAAAAGGAACAGAAGAAAGGTCAAAAAGCTATACTGGGAAGGGGGCAGGAAATATATCTTTTCCATCATAACTAAAACTATTCTTGAGACATTAAAATCATAAAAGAATACTGTATGACATCACATTTTAGAAGAAATCAATAAGTCATTTTAGTCAGATTAAATGTTTAATTGTTTAGCTTAGTAGTTTAGTTTAGTTTGGTTTGGCTTGGTTTTAGGTAATGGTTATTACCAAACAGAATTTTGTCCACATATACCATCACTAGGTTGGTAGAATGCAATTTTATATCAAGAAAGTGACCTCATATTTAAAAATAAATTATCAAGGCCTTCATTCAAATTGCTTTTACATTATAATTGGTTTTAAAAGTTACAGTATGGAATTTGTACATAGTAAGAAAACATGATCATCTGTCTTCAACCTTTGAATCAAATCTTTATTATGGGCAAAGATCAGCATAAGTCTTCAACCTTTTTTCTTCAGTTTGAAATCCTTGACTCTTCAGTTCTTTACTCAGGTACACTCATCACTTGATATGCTGGGATATTGCTAAGGTGTTCCTTCTTTCTATTTTGAACAGATCTTGAATTACTGTAGCAATGGGTTTCTAAAATTTGATTGCGTCCCATAACACTTGAAGGGTCAGTCACAAATTCACACCATGTAATGAAACAAAGCTTTCTTGAAAACTGGTAAAAGAAACTGATATTTGTGCTCATAGTTATACTTATATATTGCTGTGCAGAATAGAACAACAGAACTCAGATTCTTTTCATCTAGTTGCAAGGATACATTGTTTTGAATACTGTTTTATCAAGAATCTTAATATACATATGAAATGGCATTTCTCCTGCAACAATTCTAAATACATTCTTGTCTGCTTCTATCATTTTATACAGTGGTGGGATTCAAATATGTGAACAACCGGTTCTATGTGTGGATACTGCTTCCAGAACTCCATTCTGGACCTGGGCAACAAAAAACTAGCTATCGGTTCTGTTGAAGTGGTGCAAACCAGCTGAATTCCACCACTGATTTTATATATGCACATTCAAAGTCATTTTGACTCTGAATCTGCCTTATTCTTCAGTGTACTTTGAGTTCAGCCAAAAAAAGTTTATACTGACTTTGACAGAAAGTTTCATCTTGTCAGACTTTGTTTCTTTTGTTCACACTGATGAATTCAACTTTTGTTTAATAGCTATAACTGCATTGCAAATGACACCTCCAAGCTTCTACTGCACACTTATCTATATGTGAGTAAATAAAAAAAATGTATAGAGTTTTAAAATAATGTTTGTATTTCAGTTTGTATCAAATTTGAGTAAGCAAAATTTTAATGCTATATTAAGTAATCAATGGCATGTTACATTGCCATGATATTAAGTACTGGAAACTGACACTACTTGTATATTTAGGAAATATTAAAATTTATTTTTTTAGGTAAAAGTCTATTTGTTCAAAACGTGTTTACTTGCACAGTTTGGTTCTTTAAAAAGTTATAATGTTTAAATAATATAAAGAAAATGACTACAATAGAGTTTGCATGAAACATTTAGAAATGATTAATAGAAATGCCTGCTACACAATCTTTCAGTCTATTAGAATGTGACATATATGTATAAACTATCATCAACAAGGCAAACTGGTGTTGGTGATCAAGTATTCTATAACTTAGTGATAAACAATTACACTACTTTGGGTTATTAATATATAAGATATGAAATTCTAAATAGTGACTTTTCCTAAAATAGGGTTAACCTATCATCTGCAAAATCCAGGAACTCATGACAGGGCAACAAACAACAAACAACATACTTTTGAAGCCCATATATGGTTTGTTGCCATCTAGCCATTAAATTACTTTTGACTTTTTGTGACTCGATGAATATAATTGGAATCAAAATTGTCTCCCCATAATTGCTTCTTGTAAGCTTACTTATTTATTTAAATGATTGATATGGTCTCCCATAAAGCAGGGCAATGTACTAAGTTAAATCAACAATTAAAACAATCCAAATAATAAATGTCCAAGGTTACAAACAATAATTCCGATTTACAATAAAACAACATTAGCTAGCATAGCTCACTTAACCCTTCTGGCCCAAATATTGTTTGTGCCATCTTGATTGTATTTATCTACCTTGTCTATTCTTAACTTATTCTTCTTTATTGCTTTCCATTTTTTTAAAGCATGATGGTATTTAGTAAATACCATCATGCTTTTTAAAGCATGATGGTATTTAGAAAATATAGTAGGCTATGTTTTCAAAATATTTAAACTTTGGAGCTATTGGTAAACAGTGTTTCCTAATTTCTCTCATATTTAATTATTTGTTCTTGCAGTCTAAGACATTCTTAATCATTTTTTCTAGAACCACAATTCAAACCCATCATTTTATTTCTTCTTTCAGCCTTTCTGATAGTCCAACTTTCCAAGCCATTTGTTACAAGTAGGAAAGCTATAGCTTTGACAATACATACCTTTGCTGTCAGTACAGTATCTTTGCATCTTAATATTTTGTCTATATCTGTCAGTCTCTTCCCCAACTGCCAGTTGTCTCTTTTTTCCCCCAGCAACTATAGTTACTATTTATGTGAGTGTTTGACCCTAGAAAAGTTAAGACGGAGGCAACTTCATTTTTTAAGCTTGCATGGGTTGGCATTGATTATTGTTATAATCTTAGTTTTTCAGAGAGAGGGGAAGCAGATAACACAACAAATTGGCTTTTGAACTCTTCTTTTACCCTAAGTAAAAAATCTGCCCTCAGATTTTTCTTCTTTCAACTAGTTAAGTAGTATCATCAATATTGATGTTATTGGTTTTTCTAGCAATTTTTAACTAATTTCTTTTTCTATTCATTGTCTCTTCTGCATCTAAATTTAATTAATTAAGGTAAAACATACAACCATGACCAAATCCTTTCCCAAATTTGAATAATTGTTGCATGTTTATTCTGTTTATTTATTTATTTAGAATGTATTTATTCTAGTCGCTTCCTGGACATAAAACTAATTCTTTAACAGGCATATGGAGATAGCAGATGAATACTAGGAGAAACATACATTTTTTGTAGTTTATTTGTCAAATGCCTTATTCAAACAATTCAAATAAACAGAACTATATTGCTTGGGGAACTCTCTTGCCTTTCTTTAGCCCTCACAAGTTAACAATGTGAGCCCAAATGTCTATGCTTGTCTAAATGTAGTTTGTACTGTACATCTAGCAGTTCTTACAAGTATTGCTGAAATAATGTATGTACAATTACCCTTTTTTGGTACTGGAATATAAATTTAACTTTTCCCATGTCTTGACCAGAATTTGACATATTTCTGTCCACATTAGAATATCTGATGTGCCTTTGATATAAATTGACACATTGCATCCCATTTCAGTTCACTGATTCCCCTGAATATTAATGTTCAATCTTGAAATTTCCCCATTGACATTTTTTCTACATAGTATGTGTATATGTATATGCATATGTACAGGCAGCACTGAACATAACCTTTACATGTAGCAGCTACACTTTCAAAACTGAATCCAGTCATGACATAAGCAGCATATTAGCTATATTTGCTGTATTTTCTCTTTTCCAGTAGCTATTTTGAAACTTCTGACAATGCGGAAAAATCTTCCAGTAAGAACAGAACAGAACAGAACAGAACAGAACAGAATAATGGCCAGGTCTGATTAGACATACAACAAATTTGTTTCTGGTGCAAAAGCCTTCAGTGTATATATAAGCAACAAAGTAACAATAATCACAATAATGATACAAATAAGGGGAATTAGTAAAGAAGATGAGACAGATAATAATAGTATTACAGCCATACAACACTGGTAAATATACTTAAGCATATAATACAGTACTATGAAAAATAGGTGTTCAGCAGAGTGATAGCATGAGGGAAAAAACTGATCCTGTGTGTAGTTGTTTGGCATGCAATGCCCTATAGCAGTATCTCACTATAGGGCATTGCATGCCAAAACATAATCATAGTCATGTAGTAGCATTGTTGTGATTATGAATATCCATTTGGCTTTCTGGGCAGAATATTGGAATGGGTTGTCTCAAAGGTGCTTTTTCAAGAGGCAACTGGACTTCCTTTGTTTTTCCTTGAAGACAGTTTGCTTTCCATCTAAGAAGCTTCTTCAGTTCTGGCTGAATGGTAGAATCATTTCATTCTTCACCATCCAGTCAAAACTGAAAAGGTTTCTTGGAAAAGAATGAAATGTGTTCAAGGAAAAACAAAGTCCAGTTGCTTCTTGAAAAAGCACTTTTGCGACAATTGTGACCTGGATTCCCGAAAATCTCCATAGACACTGAAATGGCTTGCTTTTTCATTCTCTATTGATCATATTTGGGCCTGGGCCCTCCCTGTGATATAGCTTATAGTGTTATTGGAAAAGCAAATCCATCCTGTACTACAAAGTAACAATAATATTAAGGAAACCAACACGTAGCCTATCTGAAAATGGAAATGCATCCTTCTTTGAAAATTGATGTTTGTATTGTGTTACAATAAGTATTACAATGTCCTTTTTTTTTCAGAATGAGAGAATGTGGACAAAGACAGAAGGAAATAATTCAGCACAGCATAAATTAGAAGCAGGTTCTATGAAGATCAAATTTAGATCCATCATTTATAATAAATAAAAATGTCACTTCCTATGGAATCTCATGTGATGTTACTTCCTATGGATTTTCATGAGAAAAGCAACAGGTAGGTAGGCTTTGAAAAGGTTTGTTTTGCTTTGCTTTTCTGCTCCAGGGAACATGAAAATCAAATGTTTCATATCAAATATATATATCAAATACAGTTCTATTTTTGACATGCTGCCCATGCAGAAATATTTTTCAAAACAAAAAGATAGTGATGATGGCTATATCCCTTAATAATGTCATACAATACATGAACAAGAAAAAGCTATAATAAAGGAACATATGTTGAAGTAGACTAAAGCACAAAAATATGTAGCATACAGTAACATAGTTTTGTTATTTAGTATAAAGTGAAATATGAGAATATAAAAACAATATACATAGATTCTAAAAATTGATCAGAAGATATAAATGGATAGGAAATCAGCCAGACACAGGCACCCAGCTAATGAATAGAATATTGTTTATTACTATCTAATTGTAGTGAAAGAGTATTTATATGAAATTGTATATGGGTTTATCTATATTTCATGTATATCTACTAATCAAGTATAAACAATATACAGTTATAATATAATATAATTATAATATGATTGTATTAGTATAGGCATTATTTGTATTATAATACCTACTTAATTTAATATGAACAACTTTAGCAAATATATTTTTGCATTTATCAGAAATATAGAAAAGAGAAACGTAATATAGAAAAGGAACATTGGACAAATATTAGCAGCCAATTAGCCATGATAATATAGAAACAGTTTTCATCCAAGCACTTTTCAATAGATGCAAACATGGAGGCAATTTGGACTCAAGAAACCTTTCTAATACAACTGTAGCTTCATAGTGGTGAACAGGAAAACAGAAGCTTTCTAAATTTTCTGAAGCTTCATAAACTAGATTTTAACCTCTATGTTCGAAAAAGAAATTATGATTGCAGATACTGTTTATTCCCTGATTTAAGAGAAGGAACAGGGAGGTAGACACAAGATCTTGGAGAGTAGGGTAATATCCCATGAGAAATTAACTGATTTCATGAACTGCAGAAATACAACTGAGGCTCTTAATATAATATCAGTACCAGCAACATTGCAAATTTTAAAGGAAAAAGGTCAAGAGAAAAAGTGAAATACAGAGAGAATTAGATTTAGGCAGGTTTCCGAAAATGAAACCTAAATAAATACACTCAGTATCTTTATATATATTTACATACATACACACACATACAGATGCACATATGTACTAATATATATAATGAATATTTGTACATGGCTGTGTCTTACTGCAGTCAACTACACTAACAAATATTTTGAAAAGGTAAAGTGATAGAACATGTATGAAAAAATTACATGCCTAGGCATTAAGCTTATTTACATACTTCTTTCAGCTAAGAATTAAGGGACATAGCATACAAAAGAATTAAAACTAAAAGAAGAAGGATAAAGGCAAAGACATAAAACATTGACAATCTTTTCTTAAATTATGGAATGCAGAGAAATCTGAAAGACTGATAACCCTCAGAGAACTACAAATCATATTTCTAGCTACCCACTTCAGCCTATTTCTCTACAT
The DNA here is from genome assembly GCF_001527695.2 of Protobothrops mucrosquamatus. NCBI lineage: Eukaryota > Metazoa > Chordata > Lepidosauria > Squamata > Viperidae > Protobothrops > Protobothrops mucrosquamatus. The sequence goes on along the minus strand of NW_015387955.1, from coordinate 101,874 downwards.
TGTTAGCAGAGAAAGGATCATTTATGACATTCTGTTGCCCTTAGCAACAAGTCATCCTTAGATATTTTCTTTCATTATAAGTAAAGAGCAATATCAATTTTGCTCTACCAGTGTAAAGTATAATTTAAAAGCCATTGAAAATGTAGTGAGATACCAATTCCTTTCATGGGGGTCAATAATTTGAGCAGCTAATTTATTTTGTATTTAAGAACCGCAAGGACTTTGGTCCAAATATTATTCCAATCCTTAGAAAATATAGACTTCATATTCAAGCAAAGCTTACAGCATACTCAATTAAATTTCAGATACACATTTAACTATTTTACACAGAATTAGAGGAGCAGCACTAGAATTGTTGGCAAGTAATCACATATATTTCATGAGTGTATTCTCAAATTAAGAAACAAGACAATAATTTGGATTAAAGTTATGACTTTATTAGTGTAATTGTGGGAAGAGGAAAGCGATTAACATTAAAATTGCATCTTATGTGACAGTATCTTATTTAAGATGATGACTTGATCATTTAACTTTTACTTACCTGTATATTTCATACTAAAAACACACAATATTTAACTTACCAGAGTGAAAATTAATATTATGAGAGTGAATGTTCATTCTCCAAGCTTGTGGATGGTTTCTGAAAGTTTCATTACCAGGCTAGGTAACATCTTCAGCAGAGTTTAGAGGATGCCTGTGTCCGTGTTCTTCTATTTATAAGGGCTTCAGGTGTGGATGTGTCAAGTGATGGTGATGGGTCATGGATGAGTTATCAGTGAGAGCTTGTGATGGGTCTTGTGATGGAAAGGTAACATCAGGTTAGGTTCCTTGGGAGATGAACTGCTGGTGTGGGTAGAGAGAGCTTGTATAGGTTGGTTGACGGTGAGTGCTGTCTCTGGTTGGCTGCGCAGTTGATTTGGATTTTGAGGGATTCGTAGGCTGGTTGTAGGTCAATGTATCTATTGATGGAATTGCTTGTGGAGTGCCAGACTTCAAGGAACTCAAGAGTGTGGTGGGTGGTAGCATGGCCAATGATTTTAGTATTGCTTCAATCAAACTGGTGTTATTTGGTGTCAGTGTGAATAGAGATTAAGGATTTGGGATTGTGGCATTTGATTGCCAGCCGGTGTTTGTAGATCCTGTTTTTTAACTAATGTGATGTTTGTCCCACATAGAATTGATTGCAATTGTTACAGTTGATTTTGTAGATTACATTGTTTCTTTTATCCTTCTGTATCTAGATAATTGGTTCTAGATAATTCCTGGTGGGGTGTGGCTGTGGGTTTTGGGGCTATTGCTATTCTTAGGGGTTAGAGAATTCTGGCTGTCATTTTCAGCATCCCTTTTGTGTATAGCAGGGTTACTTTTGCATGGTGGCAAGCTGTGTGGTGTGTTGTGGTTTGGGTGCTGTGTGTCGGAATACGAAGTTTTTTGGATAGCTGTTATGGAGAAAGACATAAAGCAGCCATTACTCTTCTGCTTTTCTTAGTGTTACAGTGCAGCAGTGTGTACTGGCCCTTCTGAAGAAAGCTTGGACACAGCTTCTTTTGTGTGTGGTCAAGTGCTTGCTTGCAAAGCTGAGAATCTGGTCCATGTGTGTAGATTTGCAGTAGACACAGGTTTCCAGTTCTTCATTGTCCAGTTGTCATGGTTCCAACAGATGAAACTCTTCAAAGAACTTCGAGGCATTGTTTACCTTAAAGAATCTTTATTCAAGTAGCAACACATTGGCACGTACATAGTCCAAGCCAACATCTGGCTTCCCCTCCCCTAAGCACATAGTATCAAAGCACAATTCCCTCCTCTGACTAATAGTCAGAAATCACATTCTCCAATTAGTTTGAAATGCTGGCTTTCCCACCAGTTCTACAACCCACCATGTCTTATCATCTCTTATTACAAATAATCTTGGTTCCCACCATTATACATTATTGTTTGTCTAACTAAACTCCCAAACACATTTCTCTCCCTTCCCCCAGTATCATCTAATTCTAACTCTAAGAGTAAAACATAAAGTAAAGGAAAATGGCTGCATCTCCATATGTTGTCAAAGCAAGAACATTCAGTGTTAGAAGCATTGACACCAGTCTCCTTATGTTGATGTTGAGGAATGAGAGTCTGCTGTCTGCTTCCTCTTTGATCCCAGAGAATATGTTATTAAGTAGGTGGTGTGTTTCTTCAGTTTGGGAGTGTTTGATGATGATGATGTATCATTTATGTAGCATGTCCAGAATTTTGGCTAGATGGTGGGTAGACCTATGGATTCGAGTCATTGCATGATTGCTTCTGCTATTAGGTCTGATATGGGTGATCCCATATCCCAAGTACTTTGTACTTGCTTGTACATTTTCCTGTTGAACTTGAAGTATGTGTTGAGGCATAGATCCAGCAGTTTCATGATGGTTTCTGTGGACATGGAGTGTTCTGCAGTGGCATCATCTTTGTAGGTATGGTGTTTAGTGAGTAGGTGGTGTATGGTTTGTTTAGCCAGATCGATGTCAGTTGAGGTGAAGAATGCAGTGACATTGAATGAAACCATAATTTATTCCTTGTTGATCTTAATGTGTTTATGGCATTGGAGAAATTGTTCTGGGGAGTTTATTGAGAGGGTTGAGTCATTAACCAGGTGTCTGAGTTTCATTTGCAGGGTTTTTGCTAGTTTGTACATCAGTGCTCCAGGTAGAGCCACAATTAGGCATAAGGGTATCCCATTCTTATGTATTTTGGGAGTCCATAGAACCTGGATGTGAAGGAATCTTGTGGTTGCATGTGCTTTCTCTCTAGTGGTCTTAGCTGTTTTTTTCTTTTTCCATTTTTCTTAGGGTATCTTTTATTTTGTTCTCTACCTGTTTTGTAGGATCATGTATTATTTGGTAGGTGTTAGTGTCATTGAGATGGTTTTCATCTTTGCAGATGTAGTCAGCTGATCACTGATGTCTCACTGATGACCCATCACAAGACCCATCACACCACTTAACACACCCACACCTGAACCCCTTATAAACAGAAGAACATGGACACTGACATCCCCTAAACTTTGCTGAAGATGTTACCTAGCCTGGTAACGAAACATTTGGAAATGAACCCACAAGCTTGGAGAATGAACCTTCTCCCTCATCCTATACTTGAGCTACAGATATTCATTACTTTGCAAATTAATATTATCTCATAATGTTCTAACTGGTCTGTGGACCTTGGGTTCAGCAGTATAATTTGTTGCAAAAAATAAAATGCTATTTTAGGTTGCTATTTTAGTTTCATTTCTAAATAATGGAAATAATAGTTCCAATTTATTTTATAAGAGGATATTATTAGAGGTTCAGAAACAGGCAATATGGCTGTTCAGGGAACTAGAAATTAAGTCTTAATGAGTATTATTAGAGAACTAGAAATGTTTAGGCTAAAAAACTAAGAAGGGGATAAGAAAAAGATCAAGGCTTGTTCTCTGTCATTCTTGAATGCAATGAATGTCACCTAATGTTTCACACATTGTCAATACGAAGGGGGAGGGTAAGTAGTTTAGGAGAATTAACCATCTTTGAGCCATGTACAGTGATCCTGAGCAGATATGTCCACTCACCTCACCTTTTAAACTGCTGTAAACAGAAATTTTTAAAAAGGGTTTTTAGACTATATGGTCAATAAATGCAAAATTGGAGTGGATGGGTGCTCCATCTGCATGTAAAAAATGTCTATCCATGACTATTCTTCTAAATACAATTTATCCCATCTTTTGCAAGTAATGATTTATTAATGTGATATCTCATGATTGTCCTAAAAATTCTGCAAAGTTTCAATATTAAATCACCACTAACCATGACAATTTTGATTTTCTAGAAAAAGCTAACAGTATTTAATTTCTAGGATGTTTTGCTGATACATTTCCAAAACTGTAATAAATTCTGATAATTTTGAGTTACATTATTTCTTATTCACTTTTCTCCATATGAGCAGATAAATTCAGAAATCTTTTTTTCCCCTTTCCTAGATTGAGAATGTCAGCCCTAGTCTGTTCCATTACAGAATACATCTAGAGATATTTGATTTTTTGAAAGACTTTGATATATCTGTGCTATTCCCTACTTGCTGACATATGTCTAACAGCAAGAGCAAGAAGAAAATTCAAGGATAAGCTCCAATCTTTTCAGTAATTGGTATTCATGCCTGGTGGTTCAGATGGATTATTGTTAGAATGATAGATAGCTACCCTGAATGTCAAATTAACATAACATATAAGCATCATAACATGTTGGAGTTTGTACATTATATTTTGAAATACATCCAGAGAATAATGTATCAAGTCAATTTAATAGTTGGAATAGGTGGAATCTTTATTAAATACTGAATATACTGATATACTAATTATAAAGAAATATAAGGATAAGAAAAGAACTGATCTTTCAGCAATGATGTTGCAATATATGCATAGATTCTCATAGACATAAATTCAACTTATTCTAAGAAAATTTTAAAAAAATAAACACAGAGAAATAAAGAACCATTTCAACACTAAAGTATAAGAGCAGAAGTATTTACAGGGTTTTTTTAGTAATTAAACTTACTCAGGTAGCATACTCATGGAATACTCATGGAGGTTTATTTACAAGCTCTGTTTCGTGTTTTCTCATAATTACATTTACAGTTACTGGCAATATAACTTAACAGTGAAGACATACAGGCTTTTACAAGAATGTGCATGCTTTTATATAGCTGGTTATATCCTCACCAGTAGTACACACTCTATTAAAAAAACAAGACAGTTTTTACTCACCCAAAAGAAACTTGATCTTCTGATCAAGGTATATAAATTATTTCTTGTAGCTGCAGATTTCTCTCTCTTTAGACTTTTATTGTACAAACAAAATTTCCATAAATGTAATGTATCTTATTGATAATAGAACAGAACAGAACAGAATAGACTATTTTATTTGGCCAAGTATGATTAGACACGGAAGGAATTTGAAGATAATAAGCAAGAGCTTCATTGCTACAAATAGTCTGGTTATCCCTTCTTGTATTTATTTATTTGAAGAGCATTATTTAATGTATTGAAAAGCATTATTGATTTTTTATACTGAAGAGTATTATTTGGATCAGTTACTTGAAGAATGTATTTGAAGATTAAATATTTGCTGTTATACATCTACGCTTTATAAAGAAAAATCTTAGTCTCTAATTTCTCTTCTCATTTTAATTAACACAATCATCTTTGAAAAAATGTTAATCAATCAAGAAAACAGTATTGGAAATATTGTTGTATTTTAAAAATGACATTGGCATGATTTCAATTCTTGATTAAATATTGGATACATCTAGCTAGAATGCCAGAATGAAGGAATTGCAATAATTGCTTGATAATAATTTTGTGGCATTTGTGAATGAATAATTTTCAAAATTATAACTATTTTGAACCATAAAAATACATAGAAAGGGAGAAAAGATGAAACAGAATTCTTTCTCCATTTAATACTACCTTGATTTTATTTGTTTGTGCTATCTCTATAATAAAGATAAGCTTCCCTATTTATAGTTTAATAGGGTTTTTTAATGAAACAAACAATAGAAAGATAATTTCAACTACAGTAAAATAAATAAATAATGATAAAATAGAAAGAAATTTAATTAATTTCTGTTACTTTGTTATCCTCAAATATAAAATATTTTGAAAATCATTTTTTATCCAATAGGTACCTTAAAAAGGAATGTTCCCTTAATAATAATTTATTGTTGATAAAATAGTATTTTGCAGTACAGTCAAATACATATTTACCCAGAATAAGTTTCCATTAAATTATGGCATCCACTGTATTCCTTAGTAAGGTACAACTGCAAAACTAAATTATCTATTTTACTTAAATTTTGCCATGGACATTTTATTTTTTTTATTTATTACATATTTCATTATTTGTATTTATTGATTATTATTTATTTATTTATTTTTATGCTGTCCATCTCTACAAGGTGACTCTTGTATATGTACACTGAGATTTTAACTCTTGGAAGTCACGATTACTCATAGAGAAAGTGATAGTATACACATTTGGTGAATAAAAATGTAAGAACTAATTTAATAATAAAGCTAAACTCTTATAATTCTATGTCCAAAAAAATGGCATGATACACACATCTATGAACATAACATTTAAACACAGCAAAGTTCTTTTCATTGTTAAAATACTTCCTTTGTCCAGGATATGTATAAAAATTCTGATAAACCTTCACTATAAGACTCCTCGGGTTTTTAAACATCTCTCTTGATGCCAGCATGATCCCAAAGCTCTCATATTATCTCATTAGTTCCTATGAGAATGTAAACTAATGCCTACTTTCAGCTTCTTGTTATCACCAGATCTAACACATTGTGTTTGTTTAGATTTCAACATGAAAACCTTGATACCTGATCAGCAAGCAGGAAGATGCAGCTAAATGCAAGCTGTCACAGCTCTCATTGGACAATGCACTTTATTCCCTTCATTTTACTATTTGCATTCCAATTCTTTATTTTTTTGGATACAATAAAGTTGTTGAATTAACACAGTCCTTGATTTAATATAAATGTTTTATACTTATATAGGTCAGTAGTCTATATGAAGAACGGAGCTAGTTCAAACTGTGTTCAAGTATAAGATTTCAGAGAGGAGAAAGTAGCTTTGTTCAATTATTTTGGCGGCAACATTTTATTAGCAGGCTAACTAAAAAGTTTAATGATAAATACTTAAGTAAGTCTTGAAATCTGACATTACAATGATGAAATTACTCATTGCTAGTAAATTTAGAGAACAGTCTTCACCTGAATTTTCAAAAGTCCGATTAAGAGTAGGAATTATGGACTGATGCAGTTTTGCATATTTCTACTTATAATATTCTGTAAGCATAAGGTATACTATTTCTGGGGACAAAGAGAATAGTAGTAGGCATCCAATATCTTAGACACTCATATAGTCCTATAAATTATTAATTGACTCTACTCATAAGAAATCTTCATTGGTCACTGAACTTTGATGTGGTCTTGCCTTAGAGAAATATTCCAAGTATGTTTTTGCTTTTTCCCCCAATGTATCTCAAGAAAAGTAAATAAACTTAAGGGTAGCTTAATATATTTATCAGTTTCTTCATTACCAAACAAATTTATCAAGTCAAGTAATCCAGGTCCCTAACTGCCCTCCAAAATGATAGATCTCGCAAAAGAGAGCAAAGGGCTAAATGATGATAGACTAGTAGCTCAGTTTGAGAGTCTAATAAATTTAAGTTTCTCTTTTCTAATCTCATTAGTTACATCTTATCATTCTACATCTCTTGGGAAGTATCTTATGTTTTCATGAAGGTCAGTGATTTTATTTAATTTTTAAAAGGTTATTCTAATTTCAACTAATAATAATAAAAGAGAATAAGAAAAAGAACCTTCACAGAACAAACTCAGGAATGATGGGACCTTCAAAGCCATTAAAGCAACCAACTGTCAACTATTGCTCACTCAAAAATGAAAAATCCATAAATAAAACTAATAATACCAGTCTTCCTTACATGTTGAAGTGGTATATTTTGGAACAGGACTTAGAGGAGGAGGCTGAGAAATAATATCTGCTTTTTCTAGCCTATACACTTTGGGAGGACAATCAGAAAAAAAACCCAAGCAAATGGTTTCTTCCCTTATTTGCTGCTATCTTTCTAGCAACCCCAAACTTTGCAAAGGAGGGATAAGCTGATAATTTTAGAAATGAGAATTAGGGCCTTGGAGTTTATATCTAGACTATGTTTTTAACTAACCTGGCAATATCTTCCCAGTTTAAATGTCTAATAACAATAAATAAAGATGTGAATTTCTTTAAAAAAAGGAATTTGAGATATTTGCACCAAATAATCTAGACAAATTAATAGCATTTATAGAAGCACAAAATATGGATGTTAAGGGGAAGCTGCTGCATCCTGCTGGTAGAAACACTTAAATTCCAATTCCAACTCAAATATCTCCAGGAGGAAGAACGCAGTAAAGAGAAAATGTTTATTATTGTGCAGTAGAAAAAGAGAAAGAAAAATCAAGAACAATTGGATCCTTGAAACTAAGCAGGTCTTTTATAGATTATCCTTAATAGAATTAATAGAAGTCCTTGGGATGCCAAAAGAGCCATTATTCTATCTGAGACAACTTTTCCAATGTAATTCCATCTGATGATATCTACTGGTATCTGAATGGCTACCTCATGAAACAGGATTTAAGAGGGTTTTACTGCCATTCAAACCCACCAGAATTCTTGATATGCTACTCAAAGTGAAACTATTTGGGGACGTATTTTTTTTCCCCAAACAGCACAATTATTGCAAAATAGTCTCACTTTTTAACTTACTTCTTGAAGCTGCAACAGTAAGAATAAAATGTTAGTCACAAGATAACCTTGAGCACATAGTGTCAGCATTGCTTTTAACACAGAGCAGTTTAAATAAACACACAGAAGTAACTACAGAAAGAAACATTACCCATGAAAAAAGCAACAATGGTTGACTTTTTGGGAGAATTGCCAGAGTGTTCACAAGATGAACTACTAAAAAAATGAAAACTTAAACAGACACTGTTGGTGACAAAGCTGAACTTTTGATCGACCTAAAGGTGACAGCTTCAAAGGGAGACTGCAATAGTCATAGCAAACTAAGTATGTGGGAATGACTTTGGAAGACAGGGCAAAGGATGCAACCAAGGAAACAGTCAGATAAAAGGCAGCTTATCCTGAGGCAGAAATGTGGATGGGGAAAGAATGTCAGAGACACTCTCCTCCCCCACACACAAACATTCTATGTTCACAGGCAATATCTTTCATACTGATAAATGAGATTGAATATGAGGTGCCAGCCTCTAGGCACAAAAAGAAGTGGATTGAATATTTGATCACTGGAAATGCTACCCAGAACCAGAGAAGTCATAGGAGACAGCAACAGATATTCATGTGCTGCATTTGATTCACCACTTTCATGACCAATACCCATGATCCTGTCCTCGGCACTTACTGGCCTTGCAGCTGTTTGGCACTAACCAGGAGGGACATTCTTCTATGGGGCTGAGGGCACTTTGGGGATTTCATTAGGGGGCAGGGAAAATGGTATAGCTACTTCACATCAGACAAACAGAACATGGATGTACACCAGCTTTCCAATCAGGAGAGAGCAGTCATCAGTACAGGCACAGCTGGGTTGAAGGGAGAATAACATAACTGCACTTCATTGCCAATGTGCACACTACATTTCTCCTGTAAATTGAGGAGGAAGGCTTAGTCTTAATGGAGGATGATGTAATAATACATGGGAAGAAGCTCAAAGATAGGACAAGGAAATGCTCAGAACGGGGGCATACTAGGATTATGAGTGTGGCAAGAGGCTCAGAAGAGACTGCCCCTAGTTTTTGGATTATAAAGGATGTAAGGATACAGAATTACTTTCAGATTTGCAAGATTATGCTAATGTAATGGCCATGTTTCTTGTCTATTTCATACAATTGATACAATATACCCTTGATCCATTTTGATTCAATGAATGAAGTAGAGCAAGGAAGACAACAGAAGAAAAATGATAGGCCAGTTCTAATAGCTTAAGAAAGACTTCAGCATCTGATTCTGTAGCATCCAAGATTTATCACACTTGGCAATCCACTTTATCTGATAGTAGACCTGGACCATGGTATTCTGGTGACCAACCTCCTAATACAATTACAATCACATCTCATAAAACTTTGGAAATGTCACAGAAGAAAATTCAAAATACAATGGATATTTAATTGACAATGAATGTTATTCCTTGAAAAACCTAGTAAATATTCAGGAAAGGCCAAGAAGACTCAGAACTTATTTTATCATATTTAAAATTTTATTTCCCTACAGAAAATACAGTTTAAAAAAGAATTAAAGCTTGATATATATTACATGATTTTGTTGGATAAAGTTGTGGCTCCTGATGGAAGAAAACCAAGGGCTGTATTTATTAATTTCCACCAACTGGAAGTAAATTGCATTAAGTCAGGGGTAGGCAACCTTGGCTCTTTTATGACTCGTGGACTTCAACTGCCAGAATTCCTGAGCCAGCCATGCTGAGGGAAAAGGGAGAGGTTTCCAAGCTGAGCCATGCTGGCTCAGGAATTCTGGGAGTTGAAGTCCACGAGTCATAAAAGAGCCAAGGTTGCCTACCCCTGCATTAAGTTTTATACATTCAGGAATGTGGCAGTATCAGCCCTAGTTAGATTTAAACATTGTTCCTTTTTGTTGATAAATGTGTATGTTTCCTTTTCAGAGACATAGTCTCAATACAAAGAAATACAGCTGGTTTAGAAAGTTACATGTTGAAGCTGATAGCATACTATTTATGAGCATAGGGAATTTTCAACTTAAGACTAGGCTCCAATGACTAGGTCTTTCATTTAAAACACCACAATTATTCTCCAGAAATTTTCACACTATAATTATTGGAGTTGTGCCAATATAGAAATAAAAAAACACAAATGTACATTTTTCTGCCTGTAAGAAAGTATTAACAAATTAGTTTTTTTACACAGAGCTTCTCCAGGAGACAGACTAGAGAAAATTATTTTTTAATCCAGCTCACTAACCCTTCTTCAAAGGTTTTTTAAATTATTTTTAAAGGATATTAAAGTCAGGTTGGCCCCAGATAGTACCCGTCTAATTTTGATTTTGTGCCTTGATTCATATGATAAAGTGGAATTGGTAGATAATTCTTATCTAATGAATCCAGAGATAGACCTTTGCTCAGGCTGAAAATATAATCTACCAAGCTGACTATAATTTTTGAATTATTTTCAGCTAATAAAGTTACACCTTGAAACAATTTTAGATTCTCCTGATGAAACAACTCTTAAGTTGTATGAGTTTTTTATTTAGTTTTGCAACAGATCTTAGTTCTATCTAAACCAGCAGAGTACAAAAAAATAAGTGCATGTTAAAGTAGTGGTTTGATAAGAATTGTCAGAAACACACACACACACACACACACACACACACAAACTACTACTACACACACACACACTACTACACACATATAAAGAGAGAGAAATGAACTGGTGGCTAGAAAAATACAGAAAATATCATTTACATATTACCTACTAAAGAATCCTTTTGAAGAAAAAGATAGTGAAGTCCTCGTTACTACTAAAAAGAGAAAGACAATGCTAACAACTTGGATTCATTGTATAGCACAATATATTTTATATTTTGAGAAATTACAAACTAATTTTGTAAAGCTTTGACATTACTGCAGTTTCATATCTTATCTACCTAGCACTGTTGAGGTATGAATTCTGGAAAATCCCTTAGCCTGAAAGGTTTTGCCTTTAGGAATGTGGGCATATTGGATCACAGGCTTATGTATTATTTTGTATTATTTTGTATTATTATTATTATTTATTCACAATGATAAATATTAAAAGGGGTTCGCCTGAGGGCAGCCTCGTGTATTCCACATTCTTTGCATTTGAATAATGCAACTGTGGGCCTCTCTTCCCATTGCTTGACGTACATGTGTGTACGAGAAGTATACTCCATCTAGGGAGGAGGGGTGTTGTGTCCTGAGCCTGCAAAAGCAGGCTCGGGACGTTGCATTGGTCCTGGGCATTCCAAAAGCTGCCCGGGACCAGACAGAGCGGCGCCGGCCCTGTGCGCATGCGCAGGGCGTGAATGCTCTGTTCCTATTGGTTGACACTGTACGGGCTTCTGGCCATATAAAAAGGCCTGCATGCCTTTTGCTTTTGCTTCGTTGTTGTGAAGAGAATAAAGCGTTTGTTTAACACTGCCATGTGTCTTCTTCCTTTGCCCGCGAACGAAGTACACAACAATTGTTATTGTTATTGTTATTGTTATTGTTATTGTTATTGTTATTGTTATCATTTTGATAATGACTTCCTGAAACCCGCTCTTAGCTCATTTCCTGGATGGACAAAAGAATTATACATATAATTCCTTTTGGTGGATCTTTATCCTAAATTAACAGTTCCTATAGTTAAATTTGTAATTGTAGCTTATAGAATTCATCATCACTATAATGCCTTTCTGTATTATTTAGTCTGTGACTTGTAATAAAGGTATTGCTGCTACTACTACTACTATTACTACTACTACTACTACTACTACTACTACTACTACTGTCACAAAAGTTATTTTTTTAGTTCTATCACCAAATCAAATACTTTTTTTCCTACGGATTACCAAAAGATGCTATCTGTGCTAAGTAAATTAGTACAAAATCCATGAAACTCCAAAATATATTTGCAGTAATATAGCATATATTTAATAATATTTGAATGCCTAGAATATACAAGTGAATGTTTTAAATTCTGAACCATCTCTTGTAGTTTTCATTACAGACACATACAATATTAAACAGGAAAACATAGATTGTGAGAAATCGTGGCTGCTAAAAATGCAAAGTAGAAAAGTTGGGATGAAAATAACAATGAAAGCTGTTAATATGCAGATTAAATTCAGAATAAGTGCAATATCTTCCTTTTTCTTCCTCCCACGTCCATTCCTTCATAGACTGACATCTTTTAGAATTATTTTGTACTGAAAGTTTTTTTTCTTGAACATTTTATTAGTACCCTTCTAAAATTGCAAACACTCATCCTTCTGCTAACAAAAATAGTCCAAGTGTATACTAATACTTCAAATTGATTCATATTTTTTACTTGATACATACTTGTGGAAAGGCTCCAAATTATTAACCCTAGAAGGAATGTCAGGTATGTTAACATAACATGAGACCAATTCAAGAGATACATTGTTCTTTCCAGCATTTTCCATCACTTAACTCTCAAAGCTGATTAGAGAAGCAAATAGGAATCCCAAATTATCAGTGTAAGATTAAGAACTCTTAAAAATGTTTCACCTCTGAACAGTTGCAGAAAGGATAGATTATAGGATCATTCCTCCAAAGTGCAGCTTTTTAGGGAATAGAAAAGCTAATTAAACATTCTCTCAACCTGCCAGGCACAACCTGTATATTTAAATACACTGTTTCAAAAATGGCTGAATGTTTCCCAACAGCTAATCAGTTGACTTTAATTTTTGGAAAATGAATTGACATTTTAAAATAATAAACATATTGTACTGATTGCAGAAATTCCTTGGAATGTCTTCTTTTTGAGTTTGTTTTGAAGTTTCCATAAATATTATAGTCCTTGCTCTAAATTTGGAACTAAAGGTGCTATTCTTAACATAGTATAAATTCTGCTGGGTTTCTTCATTGAACTAAATGAGCTGTATATGACATCTCCTCCCAAATATTATGAGAGTCTTAGACAAGTCATATGGCCTACAATTGAAAAAGACTATTTTAAAATAAAGCAAGTAAGAATGCAACAATAGCATTCTGTTGAACTCAGCTGAACATAAATAATAAGGCTTTTTCAGTTTATTTTTTTTTAAAGATGCCATGTGATAATCAAGTGATTTAAAGTTGACATCATTTAATAGCATTAGTCCTTGGACACCATTCTTCAATTCAAGCTTTTATAGTTATGAATCCTACTTTATAATTTAGCAACTATATCCATTGTTCAAAATTTACAAGTTTAGAATCAGTTTGGAAACTTGACAATTTTCCTTTTTATCTTTCCTTGTTAATGGATTTATCAATAACAATAATTCATATTATGTAATAGTCAAAACTTGTATGAAAATAAAAGAAAGAAATGAAACATTGAAAGAGAAATTCAAGACAAAGCACAAATGAAAGTCTTTTAGGCATGAAGAAACCTGATAATGAGTATAACAGAATGAGAGCAAGCCTTGTCAGCCATCAAAGTTTTGATATTGGAGTCATTTACAGTGTAAGAACAATTTCTGAAGCCAATTGTAAAAAATGGTTAGTGATTCCTTTAAAATCATAACTTGGTTCTTTCCCAATGAATGAGTAGACGTAACTACTGTTACAGATAGTGAGGTAACCATCTTAGATCGCAAGTGCTAGGGAACAATGAGGTAATATTCTAGACTCTTCCAATTTGTGCACAGCAGAGCTAAGTATGTTCAGTGTCACAATCTATGCTGTCTAGCCTCCTACCTCTATCACTCAGCTGGAAACTATTCTACCTTCAGTGCTGAAGTAAAACTCAACTGCAGTGCTTATAGCTTTGAAGACAAAACTCTAACTGAACTGTATCTTGACTTTTACTATATACAGGAAATGTATTGGGATAGTGACTAGCTCTTTGTCCAAGCCATCATTCTGTTTATTTTTTGTTTGCTTTAAATATCTTCACAATCATCATAATCATCACCTTCATAATAAAATTGGAATTATAATGCATGTTCAAAGATGAACTTTTCACCAGTTTTCAATCATCACAAGTCTATTCATTCTTGTTCTTCTTAAATAATCATGAGTAATGCAGCAATGATTCATTAAAAACTACCCACAATATATAATAATTTTTTTATCAAAATGCACATTTATATTTTCTAATTATTCAATCAATCTGCTCCATTCAACAGTAAAATATTTTTGTCAACCTCAAACCAGAGTCAATCATTTTTATGGGATATATTACAATTACTTACTGCATGCTATGTGGGTCAGTGTTATATTCTATTTCTTAAAAAAGAATTTATAAGTGTGTTTTTGACATATTTATATAATATCAACATTGTATATTGAAAGTGCTTGAACTTAAAACATAACCTCTCACAAAAAATATAGTTTTAATATTATATGTTATTGGACTTAGGGAAGGAAATATACTTTTATTATATATTAAGTGAAAATTAACTCAAATAAAACATTTGAAACAAGGTCATCATTTTCTTGTTATTTTTATAGATATTTCTTTAATCCTTTTTAAAGACAAATAGATAACAAGAATAGAGGTTATCACATAACAACGACAATGACAACAACAACAACAACAACAACAACAATAATAATAATAGTAGTAGTAGTAGTAGTAGTAGTAGTAGTAGTAGTAGTAGTAGTAGTAGTAGTAGTAGAGTTGAAAGTGACCTTGGAGATCTTCTAGTCCAGGGTTGTCAAACTCAAATTTCATTGAGGGCCGCATCAACATTGCGGTTGCCCCCGGGAGGGGCAGGGGTGTGTGGCCAGTGTGGGTGGGGCCTACTGGGTGGGTGTGAATGGAGTAGGTGTGGCCTACTGGGTGGACATGGCCAGCTCTACATCATTCGCTTCAAGGTGCCTGTGGGGGCCTGGGCAGGAGTGGGACAGATCTGAGAGTCTCTGGCAGAAGGGGGTGGGATCAGGGAAAGTGCCAAGGCATGGTCCACTGGAGGAGCCTCACTGTTCCTCTCAGGCCATGCGGGGGTGCTTTCCTTCTTTCCTTCCTTACTTCCTAAGTACAGAGTGGTGGGAAAATATTTGAGATGTGGGAGGGAGAAAAACAGGCAAGAAATGCAGCTGGGGAGGTGTCACCCTTCATGAGGAATGAAGAAATGCACCATGCACCCAGGGGGTGGGGCAAACATGGCAGGGGCTGGTTCCTCGCTGTTTCCTGACAGCCTTGTGGAGCTCAGACTGAATGCGTTTCAGCATAGATGGCCACCACAAAATTGTACATTGGCTCCCAGCCGGCCTGGGCCAGGTCCAAGGCAGTGGGGGCCGTTCTCTCACTGATTCCAGGATGGCTTCATGGGCCACATGAAACCACTTTGTGGGCTGCATCCGGCTCCGGGGCTAGGTGTTTGACATGTCTGTTCTAGTCCAACCCCCTGCTCAGGCAGGAGACCCTATACCATTTCAGACAAATTGCTGTCCAGTCTCTTCTTAAAAACTTCCAGTGTTGGAAATTTCTCCTTAGTTCTAGGTTGCTTCTCTCCTTGATTAGTTTCCATCTGCTTCTTGTCCTGCCTTCTGGTGCTTTGGAGAATAGCTTGACTCCCTCTTCTTTGTGGCAACCCCTGAGATATTCGAACACTACTATCATGTCCCACCTCATCCTTCTCTCCATTAAACTAGACATACCCAATTCCAGCAACCGTTCTCTATATGTTTTACTCTCCAGTCCCCCAATCATCTTTGTTGCTCTTCTCTGCACTCTTTCTAGAGTCTCAACATCTTTTTACATCATGACAATTAAAACTGGATTCAGTATTCCAAGTGTGGTCTTACCAAGGCATTATAAAATGGTATTAACATTTCATGTGATCTTGCTGCTATCCCTCTGTTAATGCAACCTAATGCAGCCTAGAACTATGTTAGCTTTTTTGGCAGCTGCAGCACACTGCTGGTTCATATTTAAGTGATTGTCCACTAGGACTCAGAAATCCCTTTCACCATTATTACTATTGAGCCAGATACATCCAGGATCTTTGAAAGATATAGTTTAGTGGTTCTGAGATCACATCTGCCAATTCATTCAGAACCTTAGGTTGTAATCCATCTGGTCCTGGTGATTTGAACTCATCTAGGGTGGACAGGTGCTCACTTACCATTTTCTTACCTATCTTAACTTGTGTTTCTATTTTTTTTATGGCACTGTTTTTGAAAGGTTGAACTGCTTTTTCCCTTTGTGTAACGATGGATGCAAAAAAACAAGTTAAGTAGTTCTGCTTTCTCCCTATTGCTTGTCATCTTCTTGCCACTTTCTCCCACTAATGGACCAATCATTTCTTTAACTTTCTTCTTGTTTTTTACATGTTGAAAGAAGCTTACAGAAGACAATGGTCTAGCCTATTGACCAAGTAATGTTTTCCAGATATGCTGGGAATTCAGACAGTTGTATCTAGAGAGGTCCAAGTTGGTAAAGCCAATTTATTCAGTAACATAACTTTGTATTGGCAAAGTTTGATTTCTTTGGTGTTCATCAATATTTAAACTCCATTATGGTTTGATTAATTTTCCATTTATTTTTAATTATTTATTGCCGGCCCACAAAACACACTAAATAAAATTAGCAACATCATTAGCAGCATTATTGCAGTCTATAGAATACATAAGAGACTCACTTTGTATATTTGCCCTGCTGCAGTTTCCTCATAACAATATCAGCATGTCTCCACAGGGCTGTAGAAATTGTTGTGATCATATCATGCAGAGGTTTATGACTCCAGGTGGGAGCAATCAGGAGAACAAGATGAGCATTTAGGAGTTAATTTACAAAGCCCTGCATAAGGTTATAATGAAATGTAAGAGTCATTCTGACTCTTGCGGTTCAATCCCACGGAATAATTTATACTCCTGGAAAAGCTTTAAAAGCAACATTTTATTTAATCATAAATGTGGCGTATCATTTCTTTTCTTCATAAAGCTATGCTTATATGTATGCTGGTGGAAAAACTAGGCTCATATAAAGCATGGATTTCTTTTGTTTGAATAAGATTTGAATTGTTGTAGTGTGACAGTAAGTAAATATAATTTCTTTACAAGAGTACAGTTGTTTGACAGTGAGACAATTATGGCATTTAGCTGACAGACACTTTGTAATAGTCACCTCGAACCATGAGATGGGCAGCAAATAAATATACTAATACTAATAATAAGTTTGAACTTATCAGACCTGAATATTCTGACTTTGCAAAAACGACCCTCTAGTCGGAACTGTCTATATACTCAGATGCTATCTTAATAGCTCATAGGCCTTTGGTTAGGATTTGAACTGTTAAGTTTTTACCAGTCCCAGACTGTGAATCAAATTGAAGATTAAATCAACAACAACAACAACAACAACAACAACAATAACAATAATAGTAATAATAAAAAACACCAAACTGAAAAAGTTCTTTAAAATGAACAAGTCAAGATCCTATGGGAGTTCTGGATCCAAACAGACAGACATCTGGCCCACAACACTCGTGACATCACTATTGTAGAAAATAAAAAAAATCTGATTCATTTATATTGCAGTACCAGGTGATGCACAAATTGAAGAGAAACAACTAAAAAAAATAACAAAATACTGCAATCTGAAAATTGAAGTTAAGAGATTGTGGAGAAAGAAATCAATGGTTGTACCAATAGTAATAGGAGCCCTTGGAGCAATATTCAAAGGGCTGCCTAGATATGTGGAAATGTTGAACTTATTAGCCCTGAATATTCTGACTTTGCAAGAAACCATCTTATTTGGATATGCCTATATACTCAGATGTTACCTTAACAGCTCTTAGGTCCTCAGTTAAGACTTGAACTGTTAAGTTTTTAACAGTCCCAGACTCTGAATCGAATTGAAGATTAAATCTATAATAACAATAACAATAACAATAAACCATTATCAGTAAGAAAGACAAAAGGTCTGGATAGGGAACATGGCAATACCTGGAGGCAGCAGAAGACAAAGACAAATTCTAAATTATTGATCTAAGTTTATAAAATTATAATATTATCCATGTAAACATAAATAAAATGGAAAAATAGTACCATTAAATGAAATATGATTAAAAATATAGAACTGAGTTACATAAAATATAACTTTTAAAATTTTATTTTTAATCAAAAATGAAAATTTAACTATTTAATTATTTTGTCTCTTAAAAATTCTACACTTATAAGAAATATAAATAGATCAAATAACTATGTAAATTATCAACTTGTTGAAAAATATAACATTGTCCCCCAAAAATATATATTAAGCAGAGAAGAAGTAATGAATTTAGTGTTCTGAATCCCATCTGATTGGAAAAAGGTGGAATTTCTAGTATAAGTGTAGGAGATAACATGCCAAAAATACTGATGCTCTATATAATTTATCCTATTGATTAGTAGGAACATTATTTAGTTATTAAACTTATATGCTGCCCATCTCACCTTACAATCAATAAAAACAAGATAAAACATTAAAATAATAAATATTAACATTAACATTGATTTAAAAAGATGTCATATGGGGAGCAAGATGCACATGGGGAGGAAGTGGGCTCTTATCTTAGTCCATTAACCACCTGAAGAATGACTATCACATAGTCAGCCAGATTTTCAGACTAGATTTGGCATTTTTGTATACCTATCGAGTCCTTCTCAAGGCAGATGTGAATGTTTGATGGCGTTACATCAGGGGTGTCAAACTCGCAATGTCACATGATGTGTCGCGACGTATTGTGACTTTTTTTCCATTGCTGGCAATGAGGTGGGCACGGTTTTGGCATGACGCATCTGGCCTGCGAGCCAGCAGTTTGACACTCCTGTGTTACATATATCATTGGACAATGTAAGCTGTTCCAAGTAAAGACACATTTTACAATTAAGTGATGGTGAATTTGTCAATGCTGATGGTGTTCAGAATTGCCCAAGGTGCCTATGACTATTGGGACTACCTTTGTCTTCTTTTGATACAGTTGTTATATTCTATTTTCAAGTCTTTGTATTTTGTTATTTTTTCCAGTTCTTTCTTTTCTATTCTTCTATTCCATGTACTATCATGTCCACTATCCAGACTATTTTGTCTTTCTTATTAACAATTGTTAAGTCTGGGGTGTTATGTGGGCAGGTGCTTGTCTGTTTGAATTCTAAAGTCTCAAAGCAATTTAGCTTCTTCATTTTCTATAACTTTCTCTATTTTATGGTCCCACCAGTTCTTGCCTGCCAGCAAATGATATTTCTTTCAGATTTTGCAGTATATCATTATTCATACTTTGACTGTTTATAGTCAGTCTTTGTGATTTCTTGCAGCAGCTAATCAGGTGGTCCACTGTTTCTTCAGCTTATTATTATAATCATTATATCATATCATCATTATTATACCATTATATCATTATTATATTATATCATTAGAAGTACAAGAAAGCAAGCAAAGATGTCTTTCATTGTTTCTTTTTTCTTGCTTTCCCTTGATTAAAAACCTATATACTTTGGGTGTTTTTTTTAATTTCAGCTTGTTTTCTAGGAAGAATAAAGTTCTTCCCTCCTTTTCTCCTCTTCCTTGAAGTTAGAAAACTCAGACACTCGGGTTTTTGGTCAGCAAAATATACTTGTCTTTTTGGACCTTCAAAAGTTACTGTATTTTATAATGGTATGTTTAGAGATGAAAGAAATTCACATCCTGGTAACCTGGACAGTCTTCTCTTTCAGTGAAAAGAAGGACATTCTTGCCAGTTCTCACCTCAGTAAAGATGGAAAGAGTGTCTGTGTTAACTAGCTGAAGAATAAATTGGGTTATAAAAGCAGAATCTATCCAGTTGCTAAGATTTCTGTACCCTTATTCAATTCTTTTCACTAAACCTTGTTAAGAAACCCAAGGAGATCATTCCATGTGCTTTTGGTAGTCTTAAAGGACTTGATTCTCTTACAAAAGCATACTTTGATAAATACAGATCTAAATAAATGACATTAAAGTTTCCTTAAAAATGAAGGATTACTATAGGAATGAGGAAGGGAAGGTGATTTACCGGTAGATCCTAAATAAACAAGTTTCTGCAATTTTTATAGACTGAAAATAGTTTCTAGGTTATATTTTGCTGTTAATGCTACGTTTTCAAATAATGAAATAATTAAGAAGTTTATACAAATATTAAGAATAATTGAAATGGAATTTGTTAACATCTTAAATATTATGTCTTTATTTCCAATTTTACTTCTTAGTAAACAACAAAATATTATACTGACAGTTAAATCTTACTGAGTTCAAGGAAGCCAATTTTAATATAATAGCATTTAGTAAGACTGCATGCCAAGTCATATTTAAACATACTAGTAGAAACTGATTCACAAACCTAAGAAATGGCTGTAAACAGTAATATGGGGGAATCAAATCTCAATATCATTCAGTGCTGCTTCTACTTCAAATGCATTCTTTTTCTTTCATTCAGTTTTGTCTGAATCACAGAAATTGCATGGACATCTCTGTGGATTTTTCTTGGCAGACAAGAAAATACATTTGAAGTTAACCATTACCACATTCCAAGAACTGGAGGCCCAGTTAGCATTTTGCCTAAGATGGAACTAGAACTCTCGGTTTCCTGGTTTCTAGCCTGATCCTTAACCTATAAATCAAATTGGTTCTCTCAAATACATTGCTTTGTATTGAATTCTGATTGATGAATTAATTGATTAATTTAGTTTTAGTAGAACAGCACTCCCAACTATGTTCTTATCAAGAATATAAAAGACTCTGGGTTGTCCTATTGCAATATTTCTTTTGTGACTTATCTTTCCAATATTTTTATCCAAATGTACTTAATGCAGAAGGAACTGTCTGTGACAGTGTCACCAAGCAAAAGTAATTTTTTGTGAGTTTTATATACAATGATATTTATTTATTCATTCATTCATTCATTTAATTATTTAATTTGTACACAACCCACAATCGAATAGGTTCTAAACAGTTCAAAATAACTGTTAATGGTGTAGTAACTTTGTTATCTCAACAGATAACCAAGGTGTACCTTGGTTTACCTTAAAAAGAGGGGCTACAAACAAAAAAAAATGCAGTCTTGGATGGATATAGGATAGTACGTAGCACATAGCACTAACAAATCTACAGCCAACAATGAAATTCTTTGCTGCCAGATTTGTGTGCCATATTCTGATACTCTTTCTTAATAGAACCAAACACATACCTCTCTTGTGGCTTTATTATGATTTTCCTTTGCTGATATTAACACAGTGCTCTCATTCCCTCCTTCTTGAAAATAAGAAAGGAAAAGTGGCCCTGATTTAGTTGAGTTTATCAGGGAATCCTAAATAACAGGAATTTGTGAATCTCAGCCTATCTCTGTCTCAGTAGAATCATTCACAAATTAATTCTTTGGCCAAACATTAATAAAATACATTAATACAAAAATAAGTAAAACATTAAAATGTCTTATTACAGAAAGTAAAATATTAGAAAACATTAGGAACTTTTGATAAAATAGTCTCTCTGTTTAGCAGTAGCCTGTGCAAAGCTTGCTAATATCCATAACATTGTCTCATTGAGTAAGTTCATTAGATATTCAGTTTTATATGGATCAGGCCAAAATGATTTCCTCATCAGGAGGGACTCCAGAAATTTTCCACATGCTGAAGCAGAAATAGGGCAGTACAATAAATAATGGGTAAAATCTTCTATAATTTCCTTGAAGCAAGAATAGAAGCACATATTATATGACATATTGAGAAATCAGTCTTCTCCAGTTTCTGATGCCATCTGTTGGAACCGTAGTCTTGTAAGTGTAAGGCATGGCACTGTAATACTTCAGACATTGTTTGCATTTGTTTTTTATTAGGTGCCTACCCAGGGGCAATTTTATTTTGTGATAATTTAAACAAATTTCTTTAGGCAAATGCATCTAGCACACTGTTTTAAATAATAGACTTATTACTTTACTTTTTTATTTATTTACTTTAAAGTAATAGACTATTATTTGCATTATTTGAATTTAAAAAAGGATTATGGAGAAAAACCAAATGAATGGATAAAAATATAGGTACCAGATAGGTTCAGACAGGAGTGGGAAAATTCATTTGGCCCTGGAGATACCACTTGACACATTGGGGATCAGGTAGTGAGAGGAGACTATTCCCAAAATTAAAAGCTCTTACAAATTATTCAAGCTTTAATTGGGCATGTACTAGTTGTCCCATAAAGAAAGATTACAACTGGATATACCTAAAATAGCTTGTTTTGAAAGAATTCCATACCATAGGTAGTAGACATTCCCCATTACTTTACAGTATATGAAAAATAAGGAATAAATTTGGTTTTTAGAAGATTGGAGTGACAACTTTAGTGGAAATTTAGAATTCTCATTTGCACAAAATTTCTTTCTTACAACAGTAGGAATTTATGAAGAAAAACATCTGGCAGGGCTAGTAATTAACAGACAAGCAGCTCAATTAATTTACTATGCAGATCTGAGTCCCACTATTCTCTAAAGTGTGGTTATTAGTCATCACCTAAATAGTCTTCTTCCAGTTACCCTAGATCTAAAGCACTACCTTATCACTTTATTTCCAGTGTCCATGAGAAAGGAGAGACTGCTTGCCAATGTTGAAAATAAAGTATCTAAACAATTTTAGGCATTAAATATTTTCATTCCTGTGTATAAGGGTCAGAGTTTAAAGAAGATGTCAACTATTGTATTGGTGGGAAAATAAATCTTTTTTAAAAGGTGAGAGCAAAGATAAAAAATACTAATTATCTAATCTGGGAAGTACTTGCTAATCTCATCCTTGGCATGAACTAGACAGGGTGAATCAGAACAATATGAACGAGCAACAACAATAGCATTTAGACTTATGTACCACCACATAATATTTTACAGTACTCAGTTGACAGTTTACAAAGTAGAAGCATTATTTGCATATTGTCCCCAACAAACTGAGTCTTCATTTTACCCACCTTAGAAAGTTCGAAGGTTGACTCAACCTTGAGCCCCATTAGGATCAAATACCAGGCTGCAATACTACACTTAACCACTGTACCATGAGGGTAAGGGTTCCAAATTCATTTTGCATTATCATGATAATGCAAAATGCATGGCATTTTCTACTGAAATATTGCTAAAACAAAGTTTTGTACTAAAATATATGGTGAATTCAGAATGGATTTTGTTTATATATTTCTGTGTGCATATGTGTGTGAGACATATACATCACCAATGTACACAGATCCAAGTCAGGGTTACATCATTATCACCACACCACCACCATCATCATCATCAATCATCATCATCTTTTCTATCTGTTAAAGTCAATAACCTGATAATCAGGTGTATGCAAGAAAATAAGTCTCAAAATTCTATTTCAAATTGTTACTTTTCCTACTTTTCTTTGCAGCTATTAATATCTTATACATTTTATTGGTAGGCCCTATTCCATCTGTTAGGCCTAGGACAAGCCCCCATTCTACCCTAGCATTTTAGTGAAGTACATTTGAATAGAATTCTTATGTACAGGTAGTTCTCAACTTGCAACCACAGTTGAGCCCAAAATTTATGTTGCTAAGTGAGATATTTGTTAACTGAGTTTTGCACCATTTTATAACTTTGCTTGCCACTTTTGTTAAGTGAATCATTGCAGTTGTTAAGTTAGTAACCTGGTTGTCAGAAGGCCGCAAAAGATTTACATATGACCCTGGAACACCGCAACGGTCATAAATATGAACCAGTTGCCTGAATTTTGATCACATGATCATGGGGATGCTGCAACGGTCATAAGTGTGAAAATGGCCATGGCAACTTTGAACTGTCACTAAATGAACTGTTGTAAGTCAAGGACTACCTGTACTGCACAGCAATATTATTTTTTTATTTGAAATATATTATCGGGGTACTGCATATTAGTAATGTGAAGCACAGCAAAAGTGTAGCAAAACATAAATATAATGAAGGAACTAAAAGCTGTACTGTGGTTTGATGTATATGCATAATAGAGTACACACAAATATAAATATAATACATTGGTTCTGCTTTTTATAAAACCAGGTAAGTTTGATCCTTAGATGCTGTATTTAAAATAGGACTAATTGATTAGGAAATATCTATTGCTCTATTTTACACTTTGCAGTATGCATATATATTTTGCCACAGCTTTTAGTATCTTTAAAGTATATAAGGAATGATTGGAACAATATTTGTTATTTGTGGGGAATGCTTATACTTTACACCAATAATGCAAGCAATAATGCATGTCAATTCCTATCAATTCAGCTGCATTTGCTTCAAGATAAATCTATAAACTTGCTATTTTAATTTCCAAATCAATCAAACTCTGATAAATCTTCCTAAAATATATCCTATAAAAATAATAACTTATTCAATCTACTGCAGCTTTCAATTTCATTTATCAGATGTCCAGAGAGTTACATGCTATATTAATGCTTGTAGGGTTGTTTTTAAACACAAAGCACTGCTTATAACATCTGTCTCTTAAACTGCTCTGAAAACCATATTTTAGTTCATTTGACCTTGAAAGCTGTGGCTTTCATATTATACTTTCGAGCGACCTAAATTCATTGTCCTTAAGCCATAATCTAACCTTTCAAAATTCATATTCCTGCAACATTTTTGTAAATGCCAAGTACTTTTGTAGTAATGTTCTATTAGATTAGAAAACTAATTTATCCTGACATAATAGCAACGATAAAAATTGAAAGCAAATTATAAGTGTCAGGAAGTATTTTTGAATATCAAACATATAATTAATGAAAACAGCTCTTAGGGGAAGCTTTTATTTTATTTTATTTTTTTAAAAAAGAGGAACCCAAGGTACAATAAAAAGTAAGGACTTTAAACCCAGTTCTCAGAATTTATTGGTTCAAGTATGTATAATGAAATCTTGGGACTTCTCACAATAATGGTTTAATTATTTCAACTAGTACTGTATGTAACAGTACTACTTGAAACTATTACTCTTCTATTAATAGAAATAGTTTGAACTTAAAATTCAGTTGATATGTGTAGAAGGTAAGGATGGCAGCTGTTACATCATTAACTAATTGAAATACCTAGATTATTATTGATGTGCATGTAAGGAATCTGCACATTAATTTGCTATAATATTTCATTCAGTCCAAGACTATTAACTGCAAATATTCTCTACATTTGTTTTATGATAGGTGTCTAATATTATATATTAGTTCAGTTTTAGTTTGTTGTGCATGATGTTATGTTAGTCATCAAAATTGAGAAAAAATTAACATATTGCATAAATATTAATTTATACAAATGAATATTTTACATGTAACATTTTAATTATTAAAAACTAGAATCAGTGTATTTAGCTAAAAAGTAAAAAAAAAACTTACAGAAGATAATAATCTAATTCCAAACGTTTTTGATAAAACTGAGACAAACTAGTAAAAGAAAAAAGAAAATTGAAAATTTCTACATTGAGGTTACATAGATTTCGTAATATAGTTTGTCATGTAATATAATGTAGGGCGATGCGATGGCTCATCAGTTCGACTCCTGAGTGTCACATGACGGAGTGAGCTCCATTCTCTCCCTAACTCCTACAAACCTAGTAATTCAAAAGCATGCAAATGTGAGTAGATAAATAGCTACCATTTCAAGTGGGAAGGTAACAGTGCTCTGTGACATCATGATCACAGAAACATCTTTGGACAGCCTTGGCTCAATGGCCCTTGAAATGGAGATGAGCACTGCTCCCTATAATTGGCAACAACTTGTGGATTAAATAATATGACATTATTACATTATACCATTATAATATTTATTTATTTATTACATTTATATACCAATTATCTCACAATGTGAGGTGACACTGAGCAGCTTACAATATCATAAAAATATGGAAATAAAAACAATTATAAAATACAATTTTCTGGCAGTCAAAAGAGAGGGGAAAACATGGCTGAATAGTATATGTTGGCTAATATACTTTGCCATTCTGAACTCTAAAAAAGAGGGACTTTTTAGCAGACTCTTTTTAGTAGACTCTTCATAAATGTAATCCTGTACATACATGTAAACCAATATTACATAATTCATATACATGTGTATCGGTATATATGTATGTATGTATGTGTATATATGCATACCATTTAAAAGTGTTTATGTTAAATAATACTCAACAGAGGAAAAAATATTTTCAGAATACCCTTTCTGAAACTATGGCTTCATTTATTCCCTGCTGGTTATCATGGTGAGAAAAAAATCAGGAAAGAGAAGACAGCAGAGAAGCTTGTTAACGTATAAATAGCTCTTGTTAAGGAATGTTGAATAAACTAAGAATAAACGCCATTTGTCCTAATAAAAGTGTGGGGCCAAATTTCTTAAGAAATGTTTTATGCTGGTTCTTTCATCAGATCCTGAAAATTCTCATTCATAAAAAAATCCTATGGTCTCTGCATCTAGCCCAAAAGTCACAAACCTTTGTCAGTTGGTAGTCCAGAGGAAAAGGGAGGGGGAAGCCTTTTACATGTGTGAGGGGCACATAACTAAGTCAGAATATCAGCAAATAGCCCGAGCCTGCAAAGATGAAGTGAGGAAAGCTAAGGCTCAAAATGAAATAAGGCTTGCGATCAAAGTCAAAAATAACATTAAAAGCTTCTTTCAACATGTAAAAAATAAGAAAAAAGTGAAAGAAATGATTGGTCCATTAGTGGGGGGAAATGGCAAGAAGGTGACAAGCAACAGGGAGAAAGCAGAACTATTTAACTCATTTTTTGCATTTGTCTTTACACAAAGGGAAAAAAACAGACCAACCTATCAAAAATAGTGCCATAAGAATAGAAACACAAGATAGGCAAGAAAATGGTTAGTGAGCACCTGTCCAGCCTAGATGAGTTTAAATCACCAGGACCACATGGATTATACCACAAGGTTCTCAAGGAACTGGCAGATGTGATCTCAGAACCACTGAACTATATTTTTCAAAGAGCACTGGGGAACTACCAGAAGACTGGAAAAGAGCTGATGTAGTTCCCATCTTCAAAAAAGGGAAAAAAATGGACCCAGGAAATTACAGACCTATCAGCCTGACCTCAATACCTGGGAAGATTCTGGAAAAGATAATCAAACAATGAATCAGCGAACACCTAGAGGCAAACAAAGTCATTACTAAAAACCAACATGGGTTTGTCAAAAACAGATCATGCCAGACAAATCTTATTTCATTCTTTGACCAAGAATGAAAATTAGTGGATCAGAGGAATACTGTGGACATAATTTACTTGGACCTCAGTAAGGCATTTGATAAAGTAGATCACAGCCTACTACTTGATAAGATAGAAAAATGTGGGTTAGACAGCATCACTACCAGATGGATTCGTAGCTGGCTGACCGGCCATACTCAGTGTGTGGTCCTCAATGGAACCGCATCTACATGGAGGAAAATGTGTAGTGGGGTGCCCCAGGGCTCTGTTCTGGGCCCAGTGCTCTTCAACATCTTCATCAACAATTTGGACGAGGGGATAGATGGGGAAATCATCAAATTTGCAGATGACACCAAGCTGGCAGGAATAGCCAACACTCCAGAAGACAGGCTTAGGATACAGGAGGATCTGGACAGACCTGAACACTGGGCGCTATCTAACAAAATGAAATTCAATGGTGAAAAAAGTAAAAGTACATTTAGGCAGAAAAACCAAATGTACAGGTATAGTATAGGGGGTACCTTGCTCAATAGTAGTAACTGTGAGAGGGATCTCAGAGTCCTAGTGGACAATCACTTAAATATGAGCCAGCAGTGTGCTGCAGCTCCCAAAAAGGCCAACACAGTGCTAGGCTACATTAACAGAGGGATAGAATCAAGATCACGTGAAGTGTTAATACCACTTTACAATGCCTTGGTAAGGCCACACTTGGAATACTGCATCCAGTTTTGGTCACCACGATGTAAAAAAGATTTTGAGACTCTAGAAAGAGTACAGAGAAGAGCAACAAAGATGATCAGGGGACTGGAGGCTAAAACATATAAAGAATGGCTGCTGGAATTGGGTATGTCTAGTTTAATGAAGAGAAGGACGAAGGGGGACATGATAGCAGTGTTCCAATGTCTCAGGGGCTGCCACAAAGAAGAGGGAGTCAAGCTATTCTTCAGAACGCCTGAAGGCAGGACAAGAAGCAACGGATGGAAACTAATCAAGGAGAGAAGCAACCTAGAACTAAGAAGAAACTTCCTGACAGTTAGAACAATTAACCAGTGGAACAACCTGCCTCCAGAAGTGGTGAATGCTCCAACACTGGAAGTTTTTAAGAAGAGAATGGATTGCCATTTGTCCAAACCCTATGGTATAGGGTTTGCTGCCTGAGCAGGGGGTTGGACTAGATGACCAATAAATAATAATAATAATAATAATAATAATAATAATAATAATAATAATAATAATAATAATAATAATAATAATAATAATAATAATTATTATTATTATTATTATTAAGTATGTGTCACAAATGGGGTGGGGCTAGCACCTGTGTGATACTCACTAGCCCTGCCTCATTCTTGTGTGGTGCAGCACCTTGCTTCTGTGCCCTGCAGCACAGCGGCAGCCACTTATGCACCTTGCAGCATGGCGGTGGCCCGTTTTTGTGCCTCATGGACTTTGTGCTGTGGACTTTGAACCTTATTTATGGGCTATAGATTTGCTCCTTACCTTGTGACTCATCTCTGGTGACTATTGTATCTAGTTTGTGGTTGCTGCCTTCAGAAAAGTTTGGGGTAGTTTGAGGATAGCAGTGTAATTAAAGACTTTATTCTATTGTAGTTTTCTTTTAAACATGTTCTTATTTTGGGGGAAAAAACTTATATGCCAATAAAAGCATTTTTCAATAGTAGTTTATTTGAAAAGAACTTAGTTATAAGATTGACTCCAGAAATGTCTACTTTACTGAGTAGACCTGAGTAGATATTTCTGGGGGAAGCTTATGGACTTAAGAGACCAATAATATTTTTATGCGATTCAATATAGGATAATGAATATATATATATATAAAGTAAATGAGTCCCTGCGGATTTTATTCCACTAGACATTGCTGACTATAGATAGGTACTTATTTCCATTGCAAGGTTATTGAGCCAGCACTGCCCAAAGACATTTCCACAGTGACATCACTGAGCCCTGTTATCTTCCCACCAAAGTGGTACCTATTTATCTACTCACATTTTCATGCTTTTGAGCTGCTAAGTTTGCAGGAGCTGGACATACATAGGAACTCACCTTGTTGCATGGCACTTGCCAGCAACTGCTGGCATTCCAGCTGACAAGCCCAGCCTCTTAACCACTGAGGCACTGCACCACNCAATTCCATTGGCTGGCAAGACCCTGTTGCTAGTTAGCCAACCAGCAACGGGCATGAAACTGTATGCAGATGGAGAAGGGCAATCACCCTTAATGGGCAATCAATGGTGAAGGGCAATCACCCTTAATGGGCGATCAATGGTGAAGGGCAATCACCCTTAATGGGTGATCAGGATATGCATAGGGGATTAAGGGGGGGGAATACAAAGAACACAACAAAAAGCTCTTACAAATTATTCAAGCTTTAATTGGGCATGTACTAGTTGTCCCATAAAGAAAGATTACAACTGGATATACCTAAAATAGCTTGTTTTGAAAGAATTCCATACCATAGGTAGTAGACATTCCCCATTACTTTACAGTATATGAAAAATAAGGAATAAATTTGGTTTTTAGAAGATTGGAGTGACAACTTTAGTGGAAATTTAGAATTCTCATTTGCACAAAATTTCTTTCTTACAACAGTAGGAATCTATGAAGAAAAACATCTGGCAGGGCTAGTAATTAACAGACAAGCAGCTCAATTAATTTACTATGCAGATCTGAGTCCCACTATTCTCTAAAGTGTGGTTATTAGTCATCACCTAAATAGTCTTCTTCCAGTTACCCTAGATCTAAAGCACTACCTTATCACTTTATTTCCAGTGTCCATGAGAAAGGAGAGACTGCTTGCCAATGCTGAAAATAAAGTATCTAAACAATTTTAGGCATTAAATATTTTCATTCCTGTGTATAAGGGTCAGAGTTTAAAGAAGATGTCAACTATTGTATTGGTGGGAAAATAAATCTTTTTAAAAAGGTGAGAGCAAAGATAAAAAATACTAATTATCTAATCTGGGAAGTGCTTGCTAATCTCATCCTTGGCATGAACTAGACAGGGTGAATCAGAACAATATGAACGAGCAACAACAATAGCATTTAGACTTATGTACCACCACATAATATTTTACAGTACTCAGTGGGCAGTTTACAAAGTAGAAGCATTATTTGCATATTGTCCCCAACAAACTGAGTCTTCATTTTACCCACCTCAGAAAGTTCGAAGGTTGACAACCTTGAGCCCCATTAGGATCAAATACCAGGCTGCAATACTACACTTAACCACTGTACCATGAGGGTAAGGGTTCCAAATTCATTTTGCATTATCATGATAATGCAAAATGCATGGCATTTTCTACTGAAATATTGCTAAAACAAAGTTTTGTACTAAAATATATGGTGAATTCAGAATGGATTTTGTCTATATATTTCTGTGTGCATATGTGTGTGAGACATATACATCACCAATGTACACAGATCCAAGTCAGGGTTACATCATTATCACCACACCACCACCATCATCATCATCAATCATCATCATCTTTTCTATCTGTTAAAGTCAATAACCTGATAATCAGGTGTATGCAAGAAAATAAGTCTCAAAATTCTATTTCAAATTGTTACTTTTCCTACTTTTCTTTGCAGCTATTAATATCTTATACATTTTATTGGTAGGCCCTATTCCATCTGTTAGGCCTAGGACAAGCCCCCATTCTACCCCAGCATTTTAGTGAAGTACATTTGAATAGAATTCTTATGTACAGGTAGTTCTCAACTTGCAACCACAGTTGAGCCCAAAATTTATGTTGCTAAGTGAGATATTTGTTAACTGAGTTTTGCCCCATTTTATAACTTTGCTTGCCAGTTTTGTTAAGTGAATCATTGCAGTTGTTAAGTTAGTAACCTGGTTGTCAGAAGGCCGCAAAAGATTTACATATGACCCTGGAACACCACAACGGTCATAAATATGAACTAGTTGCCTGAATTTTGATCACATGATCATGGGAATGCTGCAACGGTCATAAGTGTGAAAATGGCCATTGCAACTTTGAACTGTCACTAAATGAACTGTTGTAAGTCAAGGACTACCTGTACTGCACAGCAATATTATTTTTTTATTTGAAATATATTATCGGGGTACTGCATATTAGTAGTGTGAAGCATAGCAAAAGTGTAGCAAAACATAAATATAATGAAGGAACTAAAAGCTGTACTGTGGTTTGATGTATATGCATAATAGAGTACACACAAATATAAATATAATACATTGGTTCTGCTTTTTATAAAACCAGGTAAGTTTGATCCTTAGATGCTGTATTTAAAATAGGACTAATTCATTAGGAAATATCTATTGCTCTATTTTACACTTTGCAGTATGCATATATATTTTGCCACAGCTTTTAGTATCTTTAAAGTATATAAGGAATGATTGGAACAATATTTGTTATTTGTGGGGAATGCTTATACGTTACCCCAATAATGCAAGCAATAATGCATGTCAATTCCTATCAATTCAGCTGCCTTACATAGCATTTGCTTCAAGATAAATCTATAAACTTGCTATTTTAATTTCCAAATCAATCAAACTCTGATAAATCTTCCTAAAATATATCCTATAAAAATAATAACTTATTCAATCTACTGCAGCTTTCAATTTCATTTATCAGATGTCCAGAGAGTTACATGCTATATTAATGCTTGTAGGGTTGTTTTTAAACACACAGCACTGCTTATAACATTTGTCTCTTAAACTGCTCTGAAAACCATATTTTAGTTCATTTGACCTTGAAAGCTGTGGCTTTCATATTATACTTTCGAGCGACCTAAATTCATTGTCCTTAAGCCATAATCTAACCTTTCAAAATTCATATTCCTGCAACATTTTTGTAAATGCCAAGTACTTTTGTAGTAATGTTCTATTAGATTAGAAAACTAATTTATCCTGACATAATAGCAACGATAAAAATTGAAAGCAAATTATAAGTGTCAGGAAGTATTTTTGAATATCAAACATATAATTAATGAAAACAGCTCTTAGGGGAAGCTTTTATTTTATTTTATTTTTTAAAAAAAGAGGAACCCAAGGTACAATAAAAAGTAAGGAATTTAAACCCAGTTCTCAGAATTTATTGGTTCAAGTATGTATAATGAAATCTTGGGACTTCTCACAATAATGGTTTAATTATTTCAACTAGTACTGTATGTAATAGTACTACTTGAAACTATTACTCTTCTATTAATAGAAATAGTTTGAACTTAAAATTCAGTTGATATATGTAGAAGGTAAGGATGGCAGCTGTTACATCATTAACTAATTGAAATACATAGATTATTATTGATGTGCATGTAAGGAATCTGCACATTAATTTGCTATAATATTTCATTCAGTCCAAGACTATTAACTGCAAATATTCTCTACATTTGTTTTATGATAGGTGTCTAATATTATATATTAGTTTAGTTTTAGTTTGTTGTGCATGATGTTATGTTAGTTATCAAAATTGAGAAAAAAATTAACATGTTGCATAAATATTAATTTATACAAATGAATATTTTACATGTAACATTTTAATTATTAAAAACTAGAATCAGTGTATTTAGCTAAAAAGTAAAAAAAAACCTTACAGAAGATAATAATCTAATTCCAAACGTTTTTGATAAAACTGAGACAAACTAGTAAAAGAAAAAAGAAAATTGAAAATTTCTACATTGAGATTACATAGATTTCATAATATAGTTTGTCATGTAATATAATGTAGGGCGATGCGATGGCTCATCAGTTCGACTCCTGAGTGTCACATGACGGAGTGAGCTCCATTCTCTCCCTAACTCCTACAAACCTAGTAATTCAAAAGCATGCAAATGTGAGTAGATAAATAGCTACCATTTCAAGTGGGAAGGTAACAGTGCTCTGTGACATCATGATCACAGAAACATCTTTGGACAGCCTTGGCTCAATGGCCCTTGAAATGGAGATGAGCACTGCTCCCTATAATTGGCAACAACTTGTGGATTAAATAATATGACATTATTACATTATACCATTATAATATTTATTTATTTATTTATTACATTTATATACCAATTATCTCACAATGTGAGGTGACACTGAGCAGCTTACAATATCATAAAAATATGGAAATAAAAACAATTATAAAATACAATTTTCTGGCAGTCAAAAGAGAGGGGAAAACATGGCTGAATAATATATGTTGGCTAATATACTTTGCCATTCTGAACTCTAAAAAAAGAGGGACTTTTTAGCAGACTCTTTTTAGTAGACTCTTCATAAATGTAATCCTGTACATACGTGTAAACCAATATTACATAATTCATATACATGTGTATCGGTATATATGTATGTATGTATGTGTATATATGCATACCATTTAAAAGTGTTTATGTTAAATAATACTCAACAGAGGAAAAAATATTTTCAGAATACCCTTTCTGAAACTATGGCTTCATTTATTCCCTGCTGGTTATCATGGTGAGAAAAAAATCAGGAAAGAGAAGACAGCCGAGAAGCTTATTAACGTATAAATAGCTCTTGTTAAGGAATGTTGAATAAACTAAGAATAAACGCCATTTGTCCTAATAAAAGTGTGGGGCCAAATTTCTTAAGAAATGTTTTGTGCTGGTTCTTTCATCAGATCCTGAAAATTCTCATTCATAAAAAAATCCTATGGTCTCTGCATCTAGCCCAGAAGTCACAAACCTTTGTCAGTTGGTAGTCCAGAGGAAAAGGGAGGGGGAAGCATTTTACATGCATAAGGGGCACAAAACTAAGTCAGAATATCAGCAAATAGCCCGAGCCTGCAAAGATGAAGTGAGGAAAGCTAAGGCTCAAAATGAACTAAGGCTTGCAATCAAAGTCAAAAATAACATTAAAAGCTTCTTTCAACATGTAAAAAATAAGAAAAAAAGTGAAAGAAATGATTGGT
>NW_015387955.1:0-62500 GCF_001527695.2 Protobothrops mucrosquamatus | reverse complement strand
TCTACTAGTTATAATCTTAGGAAAAAATTAAGAAGAAACTTCTGAATTAAATGAGATATATGTTTACAACAGTAAGAATAAATTTTGCTCAACATTGAGAGAAAGATACAGTCCCAATAATATTTGATTGGGAGTTTCAATTTGTAGAATATTCAATGACAAAACTAACAGTATTTATACATAGTAGAAGTTTAATTAAATTTAACTAAGAATGATTCAATACATTCAGCATGTGAATGTATGTATTTGTAGGTATTCTTTTATAATTTCTTCTCAATGCTATATTTAACTTGGAATAAAAAAACATAATAGTAATAATGCTCATAACACTGATACACTAAATTATAATTAATATTGATAGACTGTATACTTTTTCTTTTTTCTTCATTTCCAATACTCGAAGATAACTAAATAACAGAATATCAAAATTTAATTATAATATATAAATATCATTGTACTGAGATACATAATATATCAAGATTCATAACATAAATAAACAAGGAAATAAATTATTGCATTCACTTTTATCACTATCAATATCCGCAAGTGGAGGAATTAGTATTTTGCTTGAATTGTGTCTTGAAACATAGATTCTCAATTTTCTAGAATGTTATTGCCTTCTCTGCATACTTAGGATATGATTGATGTTGAACTTGATGTGTACACAGTTATGGAAATTTTTTATTCTTGTTGTCATGCCAAAAAAATGATGAATACTTCAGATAGCAATAGTGGAACAGGGTTAGTATTGTATATAATGTGGAACTCCTTTAGAAGTAGAGTTGGTTCTGTTTCAAAAATTATCTTTCAAATTTATAGAAGAATGTGGCACCAACTCTTGGAGTAAACAGCAAATAGAGAGATCTTCATTCACATATTGATTATCTTTCTTCCTGTTTAAACATAGACCAGAACCTGAACAGAAGTAGAGATAATTCTACTTTCTGCCTGTCATACTTCCCTATCTTAATATTCTTGTGAAAAAGCAGAAATGGGGGTAATTAATTGGACTTTATAAATAACTACTAAATAATAGATGAAAGAAATGAGAAACAATATTATAAATCTAACAGGTGGAACATTTATGCAAATTAATCAGATCAGGACTGGTTCAATATATTTGCAGTAGAACAGAAAACAATATATTTTCTGACCCACCCAAAGTACATGAATTATAACTTGAATTATTTTGATCCCTGTGCAATAAGTACTACACATTTCAATCCTTCAGGAGACTGACCCATTTTTTTAATGCATCGTTAGTGCATTACCAGAAAACATTTTAATGCAGAACATTGAAAAGCAACAAATAGCATTTATTTTTCATTTTTTCATCAGTTATAAAATAAGTTATTATTTAATACCAGATCATATATAATGTTGCAATGTTTGCTGAACAGTCTTCAAAAATGTCTCCCATACCTATCTTACATATATTTTGAGAACATCAGTTTTGAAATATTGCTTTGGGATAAAAGTCCTAGTCTATTTTTAGAAAATATTATGAATATCCCACTTATCTTAATAATAAGATTTAGTTATTTTGAGTTTTTTCCCTATAGTATCAGCGTCTGAAATAAAGCTGAAAGATTAGCTGTTTTCCATGTCCAATATTTATTAAATACACAATATAATGATTGTCAGCTAGCTACAATAAAACAAGACAAAAAAGAAATGCTGAGGTGATCAAGAAGTCTACTGGTACTTGTATCATATAAGAAAAAGAAAATAATTCCAAACTATAAAAGATATATATATATATATATATATATATTTCTGTTAGTGAGAACCAATACAACTCTATTTTGGACATTTTTGGAAATAATTGCGAATACGAAAAGAAAAAAGAAATGTTAAAAATCCAACACCAGTTCACATATTTTTATTACATTTAGAGACACTTAAAGACTTTATTACAAAAATGTATACTTCACTATAATGCTGACTTTCTACGGAAACTGTTTCATACTAAAAGTGCTGACAAAATCAACATTTCATATTATTGAAAAAAATATAATATAAGTCTGCACTGTGACAAAATGTGATAGATGAATACTTATATTGAACATTTTTCTTTCAGTCAAAAACATTTATTATGAAACACACACTTTCATTTCTCTGTTATTCTTTATTAAGGTTAAAAATTAAAGCAGTCAGTTCATGACTCACATCACAATAAATTGGTTTTTCTCCCTCTATCCTTGAAACTATACTATGAATGTTTCTCATCAGCAACATAGAACCTTCCTCCTCCTCCTCCTCCTCCTCCTCCTCCTCTTCTTCTTCTTGTTCTTCTTCTTGTTCTTCTTCTTGTTCTTCTTCTTGTTCTTCTTCTTCTTCTTCTTCTTCTTCTTCCTCCTCCTCCTCCTCCTCCTCCTCCTCAAGTAAGGGTAGCTTACATAAAAAAAGCTTTTGTGCAATGAGTGAATCCATCCACTTAAAAATTCAAGATTAGTAAATGATATAACTTCATATTCTTATTTATATTAACAAGATTAATTTCAAATTCTTCTTGGTAATAAATGGAATTCTCTAATAAATATATGCTGACAAATTCAAAAATACTCACTATAAAGTACATTATTAATATCAAGCTGGAATGAATTCTGAACTTCTAACACCTGAGGATTAAGCACCCAAATATCAGATTTGTATTTACTTTATTGTAATTTGCAATGAAGCTTCAAAAATTATACTATTGAATTTTGTTTATCTAAAAGTTTATAAGCAACTTCGTTTGAAAAAAATCTTGTGCATCATAATGATTTAGGTTTAGTCTTAAATAATTTTACTGACCAGTGTTCTAGAATTTGGGTTCTTTTGCACATTAATTAATAAAACAGATTTTAAATAAATAACAATGTTTTTACATATACCGGTGGGGGAGTCAGTGCCATTGAGGTTCATCGAATCTCTTCCTTTGTGGGGTCTATGTTTTGTGTTATTTGTGGGTAGATAGACCGTTTGTTGTCACTTTGTTTAGTGAACTACTTAAGACATGGGGGGACTCTAGGGAACCGGGTGACCGTTTTGCCACGGAAGCCCCTCCTTTGAAAGACCATCAAGGTTGGGCGAATCTTATCTCTTTTATTACATTATTTCTATATTTATTATTTGTTTCCTCTAAGTTGTTGTTATTATTATTATTATTTTCATTAAATATAAAATTACATGTTATTCAATATGAAAGTTTACTACTAAGAGTTGTTGCAAGTCAGGTGGCACTTTAGGAGGAGGAGGAGGAGGAGAATGAGGATGATTATGATTATGATGAGGATGATATTTGGTCACATAATTAAATGTTTAAACTGGATCCGGCATTTTTTGTCCACCTATCATCCATCCCAGGACCTGGGATAGACAGATGCTGTTGTCTGATAATGTTAATAGTAGTGTCACAGGATAAGTGGGAAAATATACTATTTTCTGGTGCACTTCAGGAAACAAAATATCTTGAACAAATAAAAAATGAAATTATAAGAAGCAGCTCTTATAGTGAGACAAAAAGAAAGCATATCTTTTTAAACTTGAACTCTGTATTTGAACTCTATGGTATTAATTTTAAGCATATAGAATATGTGAATGCATGCTTAAAAATCTGCTTTTTAAAAGTCTGCTATCCTGTATATGTATTTGGAGATAGGAAAATTGAAACTTCCTGACAGTGAGAACAATTAACCAGTGGAACAACCTGCCTCCAGAAGCGGTGAATGCGCCAACACTGGAAGTTTTTAAGAAGAAACTGGACAGCCATTTGTCCGAAATGGTATAGGGTTTCCTGCCTGAGCAGGAGGTTGGACTAGATGACCTCCGAGATCCCTTCCAACTTTATTATTATTATTATTATTATTATTATTATTATTATTATTATTATTATTATTATTATTAAATTCATACGTAACCTATCTTCGTAACATTTACTTTTGGGAATAAAATTCACGGTAAATAAGAATTATTCACACACGGGATTATAGAAACATAGATAAATCGATTGATTACTTAGGTTATTAATGTTATTTACTTTCTTTAATAAAGTTATTTGTGATGAATAACTTATAAAATAAGTTCAGTGAGAGTAAAAAGATCATTTTTTGTGTTATGTAACTTATAACATTTATATATTTTCTGCATGTCTTCTATATTTTTTTCAATTGCTTAATAAGGGAAAGGCAATAAGTTCAAAAATCTAAATAAAAGTTAAGATATTTTCAATTTCAAATTAAGATTTAAGTTTGGCTATGCCTGCACAAATGAAGCTATTTGTATCACAAATCTTTTGAGAAAGAATAATGAGTGATATTCAATCCCACGATGGCCCAGGAGCTCCTCCACTGCCAAAATCTCATGATGTCTTGTACAAAATTTTGAAGACTAGTGCAGCTTTTAAAGTAAAGTCTGAAAAGTTCACATTTATTTATTTATTTATTTATTTTAAAAAGTATAGATTGACTCTGTAGCCATATTTGTAGATTCATAAAAGCCTATTGCTTTTCAGATGAAAAGACGGGGGGAAACCATACTAAATTTTCAATTTTAGCTAATGAATATATTTATCTTCCTGGGCTTCAAATTGTGTAACTTCAATATAAATAAAAATATAGTTTCCCGCTGCACTCAGAAGCTGCAGGTGGAATGAGAAGGTTGTTCTTGCTGGTTTATCTGCATCCCTAAATTTCCATGCTATTTGCTGAATCAATTCCTTTTTGACATCATTGTATGAATTATTTCGGTGTTGAAGAGCAAGATAGAAAGAATATCCTAGCTTGAATATTTGTCTTGACAGATTCTGATGCAGGATATGATTTATAAATGCAAAAATATCTTTCAAAGGCATTACTTCTCTCATACATTCTACATGCTTGGCAAAAATACATTAAAAAAAATTAAGCTAAGTGAAAAAAGAGAAGTCCTTCTGATTTAGAAACCACATATATTGAGAAGGTAGATCTTACAAGACTGGCTAATTATAAGAGTGCAATAAAACCCTTAGTTTGAAATACCAAATAGGTTACAAGAATCTTAATGTAAGATTTATGCATGTAAGTGCCAATAGAATTACTTTCTTCTAATTAGGCCTAAAGGATGAAGATAAGTCAAAAAGAAATTCTCTATAAACAGCAATTACTTTATATGTTTTTTTTTCTGAGAAAGAAATAATGGAAACAGTACATTTTGGGGGGGGGAATAAAATCACACATTTTATTCCAATATCACAGAATAAGTATATTGAATTGGACATGGTCATATTATAGTCTGGTGAACAACTATTATAAAATACATTTTCCTTAATTAGAGTATTTTCTGTTTAAAATAATACCATAACAACTAGCAATTAATGTTATCAAAGCAATTTGCTTCCTGTCAACTTTTCCAATAGCTTCCTTCTATCTTATAGAAATACTAGAATTTTTTCTTTCTTTCTTTCAGTCTTGGAGATGCCTGGACAAGTCCCTGCAGTTTTCTTGGCAAGGTTTTTCAGAATTCATTTGCTTAGGGCTAAGACAATGTAACTCAACCAAGGTCACCTAGCTGACTAGAACTTATGGTGTCCTGGTTTCTAGCCTGATGTTTCGACCACTGCAGCAAACTGGCTCTCATACTAGAATGATACTGCAGTGTAAATAACAAGATAATAGCACACAACTTCTAGTACCAATAAAGGACAATATTTGTAGCTTAGGGTTGAAATGAGGGGTCCTTGGTGCTCTCTGAGCTTGCTTATTTTCTTGTAGACCAGTGATGGCAAACCTTTTAGAGACCGAGTGCCCAAACTGCAACCCAAAACCCACTTATGCATCGTCGGGTGCTGGATGGGTGTGGCCCATCAGGTGGGTGTGGCCTATCGGGTGGGTGTGGCCCATTGGGTGGGCGTGGCTGCGATGATAACGGCAGACTGGGTGGGACTAAAAAGTTCAATCAATCAATTCCAACTTTGCAAGATCTTTTTTTTCCCCGCGAGAAGTTGAAATTGACTGATTGATTGAACCTTTTTTTTTTGTACACGGTGGCGGAGTCCTAAAGTGAAAAGGTTTTATAAAACCCAGCTGAAGGCCTAGGACTGGGGCAATGGCGCGCATGCCCACAGAGAGGGCTCTGAGTGCCGCCTCTGGCACTCGTGCCATAGGTTTGCCACCACTGTTGTAGACATTTCATTACCTTTACTAGATAACATCATCAGTGCTAGTAAGAAGTGATGTTTGCTGTCGGTTTATATTCTGGTATCTTGCCTGTCTGGGTGGGTCTTAGGGATTCTTTGGTTGAGCTGTTTACTAATGGCTCTTTGGCAGTTTCTTGATTGGGATATTGCTTACTTGATTGTTGGCATGAAGGTGACCTTGGAATTAATCTATGCTAATCTGAGTGCTGATTACCAAGGTCACCTTCAGACCAGCAGTCAAGTAAGCAATATCCCAATCAAGAAACTGCCAAAGACAGGCAAGCCACCAGAATATAAACTGACAGCAAACCCCAGTCCTTACTAGCACTGATGATATTACCTAGTTAGGGTAATGAAAACAAGCAAACTCGGAAAGCACCAAGGACCCTTCACAACTTCTAGTCTTTTAATGGACTTGGCAATATAGTTTCCTTTCTAAGAATATGGCAGTGATTTTCTACTGTCTGAGATGTTTTTTCAATGACCCAGTCTAGTTACCCACCTGGTTCTTCTGGTGGTCTCCCAACTAAGGGCTAATGAAAGCCAATCTTATATAGGAGGTGTTCCTAAAAATTTTGCCATAATGCCTCCTGTTAGTGTAATTTTAACATATACAATTTCCTAAAATTCTAAACACTAAATGAGCAGAAATGAACAATGAAAAGAATACAATGGAACTTTGGGAAAGATGGATTAATTGTTACAATATAAATAAAAGGCTCTTTAAATCTCCCCAGAACTCTGTCAGCACCTCCCTAAGGGAGATACACCTCATAGTTTGGGAAACCCTGCAGTGTATCTTTTTCATGTAATCACTATGTAATCCGCACTAGCATAGTTACAATAACAGTGTTTTATATGAAACCATATAAAATAGTGAAGAAAAGGGGAAAATATGAAAGAAGGAAATAACAATTGAGATAGTACAAAACTGAAGTTATTAGGGAAAACAAGAAGTTTTTAATTAAACATAATTAGATGGTATACATAGTAAAGTCATTGCCTAGTTAATGGCTATCCTGCTAAAGAAAGATTTCACAAATATTAATAGGATTTTCTAGACATTCTGTTTTTGGTTGCCAGAAAATAAATTTACAGAAGAGCCATTGGTTACAATAGGGCAGTGTTTCTCTAACAGTTGTTAATGTTTATGTGTATGTTTTCACAAACTTGCTTGAGCCTGGAGTCAAATAAAACATGTTTGAGCCTGGCATTACAGAAAGGGATTTTCTAAACATATTCAATTTTGTTTGACGGGTTACCTCCTTCTAGCAATTAAGTATGCCAACTTCTCAATAAAACTGAGCTATTTGTTGCAAATAATATATCTGGCCTATGCATGTACCCCCAACCAAATTAAAGAATGTTATTTGGGAAGGGAAACATAGAAACAGATTGATCAAAGGTCATCAGTAGGAATGGGAGTGATTTCTTATCAGCTTCCCCAGTGAGTTTTCTTGTGGAAAGTTGGCAAGGTACATCAGAAATTTTCCTTCCTTCCTTCTTTCCTTCTTTCCTTCCTTCCTTCCATCCTTCCTTCCTTCCCTCTTCCCCTCCCCTCCTCCCCTCCCCTCCCTTCCTTCCTCCCTCCCTGTTCTTTCCTTCCACATAAGGTTACTTAATTCACTTAATATAAAATAATAGCTGTCATGCTGGATTGGGGAGGATGCATGGGAATACTATGAGATCATGAGGTCATGAAGGTGCATGGGATTTGCAAGAAGCATTGTGTGAGTTGTGGAAGTGAGTGGGAATGGGTGGGGGCATGTGACAGTGCACAGGTTAGAAAATGTGTCTGGGAATGTGAGAATGGCCATTGTGGTATAAGTACACAGTATGGGTATGGAAACATACTAGAGTCTCTTGAGACCTTCCCTGCCTGCTTGCCCATTGCCAATACTGCTTGCCAGCTTCCCATAAGCAAAGAGTTTGCTTGTGGAAAGTTGGCAGGGAGCATGGGCAACTGCAATCAAGTTCATACTTCCTGCCAGCTTCTCCTTTGACTTATATCTCCTTCAGATATGTTAAAAGTATAATTCCAAGAATTCCCAAGCAGGATATTTCTGCATAGAATCTAAAAACTTTCTTCATTGTAGCTCATATGTCTAGTAGAACTAGACTTGGATAAAAATCCATATATTTCCCCTGCTTCTGATTTCTTATAACCATGACCCCTCTTCATCATTGTCAAATGACATTAATTTGTTCTTTTATCTCAATTTTACTTTTTGTTAAAGCAAATGATATGTCTTCCTGTCAAATACATTCTGCAACTTAAAGCTTCTTATAAAAGCTCTGTTCATACCCGAGACAGTTAAAAAATTTAGATGGCAAGAATTAAAGGAGATTTATTTACATAGCTAATATTCATATTTACTCATTTTCCATATATAATGTGCTACAATGCACATAGCTTTGCCATCTTTCATGGCCTTGAAGGGTTCAAGAATTCAATCAACTGGTGAAAATATTTGCATTCTTTATTTTATGTGATACTACTTATAAATT
This sequence comes from Protobothrops mucrosquamatus, assembly GCF_001527695.2. Classification (NCBI taxonomy): domain Eukaryota; kingdom Metazoa; phylum Chordata; class Lepidosauria; order Squamata; family Viperidae; genus Protobothrops; species Protobothrops mucrosquamatus. The sequence goes on along the minus strand of NW_015387955.1, from coordinate 53,835 downwards.
TATTCATCACAAAAAGTTTTTTACATGGTTTACATATTTAAATCCTAAAGATACCAAATGTAAACATACAGTATATTTGTCCTAATTAAATCTAAGCACTTAAGACAGCCACATCCAAGTACCACTGGCTAATAAGAGTCAGCTCTAACATCACTGGCAATATAATGAGCTAGCCAAAGGAGCATATAGAAGTTGCCAATGGAGGCTAGAGGCTCCTCATAAAGTAGGAAAATTTCCACGTCAAGTCAACACTCAGAGACTGTACACGAGTTGGAAAGGTCATGGAGAAAACGAGGACTAAATTTTTGTGGGACTTCCAGACCTAGACATACAGATAGGTAATGGCCAATTACCAGACACTCTAGTAAAAGACGAGCAGAAGACAGCAGTGGTGATAGATGTAGCAATGACAAGTGACAGCAATATCTGGAAGAAAGAATATAAGAAGCTAAGGCAGTACAAGGACCTGAAAGAAGAACTAGAACTAGAGAGGATTTAGAAAGTAAAAGCCAAAGTACACCAGTGGTAGGAGCACTTGGCACTGTGACTGCTAAGCTGGAAAAAACACTCCAACAGATCTGAGGAGCTCTCTGTCCAGAACAGTGCAGTGCTAGGAACAGCTAAGATACCATATAGAACCCTAAAAGTCCCAGATTGAGGCCCCAAGATTGAGGAAAATACATACCATCCATAGAGGTGAGAATTGTGGGTATGTATGTATGTATGTATGTATGTGTATGTATGTATCTCTCTCTCTCTCTCTCTCTCTCTGTGTGTGTGTATGTGGCAAAGAGTTAGTGGGAGACTAGTATAGCTATTTCAGGCTCATTAGCTATACTAGTCTCCCATTAACTCTTTGCCAGCCACAAATTTTGAATTTATAGTGTTCACAGTATGTGACGTCTGCCTGCAAAACATGCTCCTAGAGCGAAACGCAGAACAGACTGATTTATATTTGGTAGATGTTACTCTCTCAGGGTGCAAAGTGAAAATATCTGCTGCAGACTTGATGTAGGTGTCAAGAAGGGCATCCAGCCAGTAAACGCTCAGCTCCATTCAGTCACCCCAACTCTATCCCAAATTAAAGGATTACAGGGTTGTAAAAAGAAAAAGAAAATAAAAGATATACATGCACATGCACAAATTGTATACACACATATATACATACAGAAAATACATGTGTATGTCTCTGTGTGTATTATATTTGCATCATAAAATATTAGCACACTTCCTGAAGGATAATGTATGGTTAAACTGCTATTTCCCTTAACATAGATGAACGGCTGCTGTGATTGGGTGCCAGCATTCAAATATGATGAAGCCAGTGGAGTGCTTTTCAGGAACTGTTGGCAGTGGAAATGAAAGACTGACACTGAGAAAATTGTATCTTCAGTTTGTTGAGCACTGATGCAGTCACAGAAAACAGCAATATTCACATATAAACAAAACAGCAAATGTTTCAGACTGACAGCACGTAATTGAACATATGAACAACAGATTTAGAATCTCAAGTACTCTAGACATCTGTGACACTATTCCATCTGTCATATATGGTGGCCTGGTGGAGATGATCCAGATTTTTGACTGGTTTAAAAACCACCTCAGTGGTTTGTTTTAAAAACAAAGTCCACTTGTAGAAGCATTTATATTATGCATGTACTAGACACTGTTGAACAAAATATGCACATTAGTTATATTTCATGCAAGCCATGAAAACAAATGTTGCATACCTGGCTGCACATCGCTTTTTGTTTTTATTCATGTTTTCAGATCACAACTGACACACCTCCAAGTGTAGATTACATTAAATATTAATGTATTCTGTCAGGAAAAAGGTTTTTCTTGATAGTATTAATCAAGACAATATTATGACTTCATTCAAAAATTCCTTTGTTCAGTTTTCTATATCTGCAACTTTAAAATACCTTTCTATTATTAAAAGTTGCTATAAATTATGGAGGTGAATTAAAAAAAAATTTAAAAGTGAAAGAATATTTTGTTGGCCATTTAAGTCTTGTTTGACTATTTCATCTAATATTTAATTACAGTATATGTTTATTAATTAATTTATTTATATGTTTTTTATTTTATTTTGTAAAACAGTTGAAATGAAAATTTATAGGCTTCATAAAACAAGAACAATTATAGCAGAAGTTGCTATTCTTTGTTGAGTGAACAATGCCATCCATAAATGCGGCGGGGGGGGGTGGGGCGGAGAATCAAAGACTTGTTTCCTGCTGCTAATTTTGTTAGTGACTAAATTAGTATGACATTGCAGGGAACAGCAGGAGATTTTTATGATACATTAGTGAGAAGGAACAAATATGATTAATTGTGTTAATCATTAAAAACCCAGCTATTATAGATTTTTTTTGTTTTTTAAAAAAGTAAAGTACTATTCCTCTTATTCCACTAACCCTCTTTAACTTTTTGTTGAAGTGGGCTTTAAAACCATAAATGAAAGGAAAAACATAAATTTGTCCTTTCTAAATGTTTGGTTATATATAGAATATAGACTTACTTTTCAACATACAGTATGTATAAGGAACAACTTTTTACATACTTTTTCAGTGACTCAGAGATCAATTGTAGCATGTTAGTCCTACTAATATACTTCATTGAAATATTTGTAGTACATGCTACATATGTATAATGTAGATCCCCTTTGATATTACCGGTATATGCCATCAATTTTCCGTATTTATGGTCACTATTCTATTTTGAATATATTAATACCTTGAAACTGTAAAACAATATAGACAAGTAAAATGATACAATTCATTATCAAAGATGGCTAGCATTGACCAAAACTGAAAAATTAGCATTATTTAATATGTAAATGAAATATGTAAGGATTTTTTATTTTAATTTGTACTGTACAGTATAGGTGTTTTTTCTACTATGTATATAATTTATATATAAATAGAAGATTAAATAATTAAGCATTATTAAATCAAAGTATTTGATGCACAGTTAAACATTGAAGTTGGTATAGCTTCAGTGAGACTCATGAATACTTAATATTTCTTGGGTTATGCCTACAATTTTTATTTTCCTGTCTCATTCTTATCCATTTATATCCATTTGTTAAACCATATCTGTTTGGCTCTTTAATAAGCCTGATTAGAAAAATTAATAAGTCTTCAGATTTCTGCTACACAGGAGAAATGTTAATCTTGCTTGACAATTTGAGCATGCTGTCATCTAGGAACTTTTAAGAAGCTTATCTTAGAACTGCATTTTATATGCCCATTAAAGAAATCTCCTTCTTTAAAAAAAATATTTACATTAGTTCTCACTTGACAGGATCATTATTCTGATTCAGAATAATCAGAAAGATTTAATAATGTTAATAAAAAAAGTCTTCAGTTTAAGATGAGTCTAAAATATTCCAATTTTCACTAATTCTTCAAAAACCCACAAAATTGGAATATAGGATTCTGCTGAACGCTAACTATTCTGCTTGACACAAGCTGTTATTTAATGCACTTTCTTCTGTCTTTGCTTCATAAGAAAAAGTTTAAGTGCTTTCACTGAAGGTGGAAGTACAAGGGCAATAATATAGAATAGAATTTGAACAAGAGATTTAGAAAAAAAAAGTAATAAGTCTAGAGAATGCTGTCATGACCCCTGAGATTCCCCTAACCCCAAAAGGGAAAGACTAACAGAAGCACCATCAGAGAAAGAAGATTAAAAAGGAAAAGACAACAGAAGATCAGCAGTGGAGGGAAAACCTACAACAAAAGAAGTGTCAGCAGATCATGAGTAGAAAAGAGAGGAACTCTTCACAGTGTTTAAAGTAGATATGGAGAGGTGTCTGTTCAAGCTGCAAGATGATAACTATTAAGAAAAACAGAAGACATGAGATGGAAATCATTAAAGGCATTGATATGGGAAAATATGGAGGTGATAAGGGAAATTCTAGTTTTAGAAGCAAATAAAAAAAATGGGAAGAAACAGCATGGATAGAGAAAGCAGAGCATACAATGTTTGCATGTCAAAATGTAATTATGACTTGGTTTAACTGAAGGAGCACAGTGCATGGTCATTATCTGATTTTTTTTAAAAAAAAAAAACTCAGCAAAGTTGTATCTAATTATTATTTAGATGAAAATAACCAGAAATCCCTGGGGCTATATGCTCGTATGGAAAAAAGCATCCCAAAAAGAGGGGAGGGGGGATCAGCTTCCATATTGTTGCCTATAAAATTGCTTGGCTAAGTCCTTGTGGTCACAAAGTGGTAAGTTTGGATAAATGAAGATTTTTCTTTTTTAGCTGGAGATTTCATTTACTCTCCCTCCCATTTCCTCATTATCAATACATGTTTTTGTTAACTTCCCAGTGGACCATGCACATCCCATCCCCTAGGTGTATTACAAGATGTACAATTTACATTTTGCCGTAAGTAAGGCAATTTTTTCTTCAAATTAAGCTTGACTCCTTGTGATTTTGTGAAAATATCAATGCAGTTTTCCTGGCAACAGAACAAATATAGTTAGTTAGTCATTTCTTTCTTGCAATATGGCTTTCTTTTTCCAACTTCCCAGTCTAGTCTATTGCTCTTCCATTCTCTAATTATTCCAATCCAGATACTAACCGAATGAAGGATTTCTTTTAATTTTTAATGTTAGTGTAATTGTGAAACTGAGCAATTGTTATCTCTCGGGATAAGAAAATATTGAGTCTGGGATTTGTCATCAAGTTTTAATGTGCTATATTTTTGCCAGATGTGACTTTTCACAGTGTAGATGCTGTGTGGCTGATACTGTGCAGTTTCCTGTACTCATCTTTCAGTTTGGGTTATAGCAAATGAACTCTCTATCCCTTAGGCTATTTTCAAATGATTGGGGACCAACAAGCAAAGTTGACTGCCGAACTATCTCAATATCTTTCTAATTACTTTTGACAACAAATTCATGTTGCCATCATACCTTCATGTAACTGACTTTTCTTCGTCTGCTATGTCTATCTATAACTAACTGCTGATATGTTCAATTCCTATTTCATGATAGGAATACTGAAATAACTTTTAAAAAAGAGTCCAATCATATTTTTATTCTTGTTGTTTCTCTTTTAATGGCACTGTGTTTGCTTCATATGCAAAGGAACCATAATAGTTGACTGAGAACCAAGTAAGAGAGTCTTTCATAACTGTCACCACTATCGCTAGAGTGTGAAAAGTTATTGCTATAACTGATAGCCCATTATTACATCAGTGGATTTGTTTGGCTCCCTTAGTAGCAGCAGGAGGGAATTGGGCACTGAAACATTATTTTAATTTTCTACAATTATTTCCAAGGTATTTAAGGAACATTCCTATGCTTTTTTTACAATTGGGTTGTCACAATTTCTGTCATAGTACTAGTCAAATAACAAAGAGACATAAGGAGAAATTAAAATTAAAATGCCTACACTAATAACTCTCTTTGCTACTCTGTTACTGGTAATCCCAATTGGTGTTCTTTGTTGTAGAATATTTTTAAATATTAGTTTTTTTAAAAAAAAATCTTAGTTTTTATAATGTGGTTTTAGTTTACACCACCTGGAGCCACGTTCTATTAGATGGACAGCTAAGTAAATAAATATATTCAATTAGAGCATTTTTATTTTCACAAACCAGATGAAAAGGATGGAAGTTGAGATTCAAAACAGTTATTAGTCAAAACAGCATAACAGAAATGAGACTAAGGTAGACAAGGACATTCCTACACTTACCAGATCAATTCCCTTAGCATTTTCATTGCAATCTATGCCCTCATGCACTACAGTTAACCAAGTAGAAGGTCTCCTTCCATTTTCTCTGAAAAGCACTATTTTTATGCTGAAATACCTTGGATCATTGCATGCCACTGAGAAGGAGATTGTATTACAGAAATAGGTATCATTTGCTATTGCTGTTGCCTACTGAATATTTTTTCCATTTCTGAAAAAGAAAGATTCCTGAGTTTCCTGGAGATCTCATATCAGGCAATATGATTTATTTTTCTTCAAGGTCAGCCAAGTTGAATTAGGTGCTTTCTCATGTATATTACATTTTAAAATCTTGATAATTATATTTCACATTAAGAATGTTTGTTTGTTTCTGGTAATGACAAGGAAAATAAATGTTTGTTTTAAATCGCTTTTCAGTATTTTAGTTCAAATGCTTATGTGAAAGAAAAAGAACTTCATATGTATTTATTCAAATGCACTATAGGAAAACTCTAACCTGTTCAGCAAGGACTGTATTGGGCAAGCTGATCTTTTATAAATAAATTATGGAAAATGGATATTATAATAAAAAGTAAATGCCAAATTGCAAAGAAAAAGATATACATGTTCTCAAAGGAAAGGATGAATCAGTCAGGGATCTGAAAATTGGTTGTACAATCTCACTTCATGAAATGTTAACTTTAGAGAACACTAGAGAAGCTAGCAATTAACTTGGCTGCCACTCCTGTTTCTAGCATAGTTTTAAAAATCACCCAATTGTATTATAATAAATAAAAATCTTCATTTTTTAATTGCTTTCTGCAAGCTTCACAAAATATATTGTAAATTAGCCTGTCATTATTATCTATTGAGCTACTACCTGAAGGTAGACAAAGAGTACCCATTTAGTATATATGTAATTTCTGGAAGAAAGGGAACAACTCAAGGGCTACAAGGCTCTTCATTAGTTTATCACAGGAAAAAAATATAGAAGCTAGAGATAATCTTGCTTTAGGATGTAATTACTAGTGCATTCTTCATGAGCAATTTGAAATTACAAAACAAAACATAAAATTTATATTTTATTCACCATTTAAATATCAATATTCTATGTTCATTATCTCCTTTGCATACTGTAAACAATATACATTTTTCTTCCTACTTTATCCATCATATCTGCCAAATTTTAATGCCTTTTATTGTTGTTATTATTGCCTATCAATGCTTAGATCATAAAATATTCATAAGGGAAAATATAATTTAATTAAGAGTTATAGTTATTTGATTGATTGTCTTATTATCACAAGGTTACATTTTCAGAGTGGTAAATACATATAAAGTAATCCAGGCTAATATAAATATATAGGCCCTGTTTAAGAAAGCCTTAAAATATTGTTTTCAAACATAAGTTATTTTATTTCTCTAACTTATAGAACTATCCATCTCACAAGCAAGTGAGGTGTGGTGTACAACAAAACTAAAATAATAAATATCTAAAATCAATATCATTAATATTAAAATATTTAAAATGTATAAAAGCAGTTAAACAGGAATAAGAGATGGAGGATTGTTAATAGTAGTAGATCACCTACCTAATTCAGTCATCACTTGTAGGCTCCAGGCCTGCTATCACAACCATGTCTTGAGGGATGAGACGATAAGGCCATTCTCACCTCAGAGAAGAAAGGATTCCACAGCATGGGGGCCACAGCAGAAAAGGCCTACCTCCCAAGACCTGCTTAATGTAGCTCCCTAGACAATGGAACTTATCACATGCCCATTCTATGAGATCTGGTGAGACAGGTAGATGAAATCGGAGAAAGGCTGTTCCTCAAATAACCTAGTCCCATGCCATGTAGAACTTTAAAAGTAAATACCAGCACCTTGAATTAGACTTAGAAACAAACTGATAACCAGTGCAGCTTATACAGCAGAGCTGTACTGTATGTTCTACCAGATACATACAAACATAACTCGTGCCACTACATTTCACACCAGTTGAAGTTTCCAAATCCCCTTAAAAAGCAGAGCCATGTAGAGAAATTGGAAAAGATAATGCATATTAATATGTGGCATGATGGCAAGCATATCATATAGGTAACTATGCTATGTTCTTATATGATAAGATATATATGAGAGAGAGAGAGAGAGAGAGAGAGAATGTTTAGCTTCATTCAAATTCAGTAGAAAGTCTGATTTATATTCAAGAATAAGATTTAGAATCACACAGAGACACCGACAGAAACATAGACACAGATACATACAGACACACATACATTTAGAGTTTTGATAGGTTATTGTCATTCTCATCTTTAATTGTTCAGAAATAATATTGAATAACAATATCATATCAATACTGCATAGAAGGGAAAAACAGTAATGGCATAATATTAAGTAATATAATGATTAAGCATACTCATGTGACATGCTTTCATACTTCCTTGTACAAATTTTTTCATTAATTTGAATTTAGATTTATGTTAGTTACATATACTTACATAATCACATATACATTCTAGTCAGAATTTCAGCCCATATGAAGGTTAGAACCACCATTGTTAAGCTTTAAATTCCATTTTCTTCATTTCATGAGAAAAATCTTCCCTCCTTAGTAATTTATTCATCTGAAACAAGAATTATTCAACTTGAAAACCTTGGTAAACAACATTAAGAAGATGTGGCACATGTTTTGAAAGTAAACAAAAATCCTGCCTAGGATTTATCACAAAAATAATTTACATTTTCTAAATATTCTTTATATCATTGAGCAGATCGGCCTACAGCAACTTTCCTGGAAATAAATTATACATTAAGATTTTATCACTAAAGCTAGAATATAAGCTTGAAATTGAAGCTGCTTATCATGTGGATTCCCATTTTCATTCAGCTAAAAATTTAATCTCATTGTTATAAAATATCTATAATCTACACAATACAATCATAATTTGCATCTTTCCCTGAATGTTGAAAATCTTAAATGAAAAGTTGAAATTATCTTTTGCAAAAATTATCTCTTGTATAGTACACATACAGTACATCTTCAATGTAGAAAGTATTCAGAAAAATACATCTGGCAGATAAACAAGTTCATTTTAACCCTGATTTATAGATTACTTTCAATCAATGAATTTTATATATTTATTTATACATACTGTTATACTAACAACTTTCAACTTTGAGTCAACTGATAAAATAGTATATGTTTTTGTCTTAATGAGAAAGACAGATTCCCAATTTTAACCAAATGACAACTATATATAATTATTGGGCTTTTAACTTTCAGATTTATTGTTAGGTCTACTGCATATTATGACTTCAATTTAAGCAAAACATCTCTCCTTTAAAAAAAGAACTATTAGGGCCACAATGTGAAATTAGATATCATGTGTAAATATAAAAGAATTAACTTCTCAGTAGCATCATCTTTCTTCTAGAATCAGGTTCATCCAGGCCAGGGAGAGTGAGACTTCTTGCTTCATTGCATATGTCTGTCACTCTTGCTATATTTTATCTTTTATGACTTTCCTTTGTTTTACTGGTTTTATTGTTATGCCTTTATTTTGGTTTTTCTGGACCACCCAGAGATATTAGTAGTTAGGTAGCATACAAGTTTAATGAATTATTATGATTGATCACAAAGACAGTTTAAATTGGATTTGGCACTTTTATCCATCTATGGTATCCTTACCAAGTCCTTAGGGATTTAAATTATTTAAAAGAAACAGACCAAATAAAAGAGAAGGTTGAGTTGTTCTCTATATATGAAAAAACTACATCGCTACAGAAATAGAGTACAACAATGATGAAAACTGTCTTGAATGCATTTGGGTCAATATAAAAGGGGAAAAATGACATTGCCATAGGTGTATACTATAGGCCACCCAACCAAACAGAGGAAATAGATGAACTTTTGACTAGTCAGTTAACTAAGGTATGTAGGAAGCACATCACAATAGTAATGGGGGACTTTAATTACCCTGACATCAACTGGGAGACAAACTCTGTATCAAGTGGAAGATCAAACAGATTCAAACTTAGAAGACAACTTTGTCTCCCAAAAAGTAGAAAATGAACTAGGGGATCAGCCATATTGGACTTAATTTTCACTAACAGAGATGAAATGATAGAAGCTGTTGAAATCACAGGAACCTTGGGGGGGGAGTGGTCATGCAAACTTGGAATTCAACATTATGGAAGCACAAGCAATAGAACATAGTCAAACTAGAGTCTTGGACTTTAAGAGAGCTAATTTCAATAAACTTAGAGAGAGCTTGGGAAGGATTCCATGGATAAGAATCCTCAAGGGGAAAACAACTCAAGAAGCTTGGGAAATTTTGAAAAGTGAGATTATAAAAGCCCAGTCTAGCACAATACCAATGAAGAAGAAAAATAACAGCTCTAAAAAGAAACCAGCATGGCTGCATAAAGAACTGTCTAATAAATTGAAAGACAAAAAGGACAAGTATAAAAAGTGAAAAGAGGGGCACATAACTAAGGCAGAATATCAGAAAATAGCCCGAGCCTGCAAAGATGAAGTGAGGAAAGCTAAGGATCAACATGAACTAAGGCTTGCAACAAAAGTAAAAAATAACAAAAAAAAACTTCTTTCAAAATGTAAAAAACAAGAAAAAGATTAAGGAAATGATTGGTCCATTAGTCGGACAAAGTGGCAAGAAGGTCACAAGCAACAGGGAGAAAGCAGAACTGCTTAACTCATAATTTATATCCGTCTTTACCTAAAGGGAAAAAACAGTCCAACCTATTAAAAACAGTACTGTGAAAAACAGATTAGAAACATAAGTAAAGAGAGGCAAGAAAACAATAAGTAAGCATCTGTCCATTCTAGATGAGTTCAAATCACCAGAACCAGATGGATTACACCCCTAGGTTCTGAAGGAAATGGCAGATGTGATTTCAGGATGACTGAACTACATCTTTCAAAGATCATGGAGCATTGGGGAACTACCAGAGTACTGGAAAAGAGCTGATGTAGTTCCCATTCTTCAAAAAAGGAAAAAAATGGATCCAGGAAACTACAGACCTATCAGCCTGACCTCAATACCTGGGAAGATTCTGGAAAAGATAATCAAGCAATGAATCTACAAACACCTAGAAACAAATAAAGTCATTACCAAAAGCCAACAGGGGTTTGTCAAAAACAGATCATACCAGACAAATCTTATTTCATTCTTTGACCAGGTGACAAAATTAAGAATGCTGTGGATATAATTTACTTGGACTTCAGTAAGGCATTTCATAAAGTAGACCACAACCTACTACTTGATAAGATAGATAAATGTGGTTAGACAACATCACCACCAGATGGATTCATAGCTGTCTGACTGGCTGTACTCAGCGTGTGGTTCTCAATGAAACTGCATGAAGGGAAGTGTGTAGTGGGGTGCCCCAGGGCTCTGTTCTGGGCCCAATGCTCTTCAACATCTTCATCAATGATTTAGATGATGGGATGGATGGGGAACTCATCAAATTTGCAGACGACACCAAGCTGCCAGGAATAGCCAACACTCCAGAAGATAGGCTTAAGACACAGAAAGATCTTGACAGACTTGAACATTGGGCACTATCTAGCAAAATGAAATTCAGTGGTGAAAAAAGTAAAGTTCTACATTTAGGCAAGAAAAACCAAATGTACAGGTATAGTATAGGGGGTACCTTGCTCAATAGTAGTAACTATGAGATGGATGTTAGAGACTTAGTGGGCAATCACTTTAATATGAGCCACCAGTTTGCTGCAGCTGCCAAAAAAGCCAACACAGTTCTAGGCTGCATTAACAGAGGGATAGAATCAAGGTCACATGAAGTGTTAATACTACTTTATAATGCCTTGGTACGAACGCACTTAGAATACTGCATCCAGTTTTGCTCACCACGATGTAAAAAAGATGTTGAGACTCTAGAAAGAGTACAGAGAAGAGCAACAAAGATGATTAGGGAATTGGAGGCTAAAACATATAAGGAATGTTGCTAGAATTGGGTATGTCTAGTTTAATGAAGAGAAGGACTAGGGGTAACATGATAGCAGTGTTCCAATATCTCAGGGGTTGCCACAAAGAAGAGGGAGTCAAGCTATTCTCCAAAGCACCTGAAGGCAAGACAAGAAGCAATGGATGGAAACTAACCAAAGAGATAAGCAACTAAGAACTAAGGAGAAATTTACTGACAGTTAGAACAATTAATCAGTGGAACAACCTGCCTCCAGAAATTGTGAATGCTGCAACACTGGAAGTTTTTAAGACAGCCATTTATCTGAAATGGTGTAGGGTTTCCTGCCTGAGCAGGGGGTTGGACTAGATGACCTCCAATGTCCCTTCCAACTTTATTATTATTATTATTATTATTATTATTATTATTATTATTATTATTATTATTATTGTTGTTGTTGTTGTTGTTGTTGTTGTTGTTATTGTTGTTATTGTTGTTATTGTTATGATTATTTTTATTATTTACCCCTGATAGCAGATAGTATTGCTTGATTGTGTTAAAAGCATCATTGCAGGATATAAGTTTTTTATCTGAAGGCCTTTTACAATTGACTGATGGAAATTTTGTGAATGTCATTTGTGTCCAAGTGATGCTCCAGATGTTTTGGAATTGCACCCAAGGTGCCTATCACTATTGATAGTATCTTTGCTTTCTTTTGTTGCAGTCATTATTAAGGTTCCAAATGTCTCTCTCTCCTTCTTAGATATAGGGTTAGGGTTAGGGTTATGTATGGGTGTGCAAAGTGCATGTGTATTCATCTTTATGTTTAATGTTTTCTGAAAACATTACTAAGTGCTCCCCCAAAAAATACAAAAAGCAATCTATTCTTTTTTTGAACACCTCTATACAGTGCAAGAAACATTTTCAACTACAGTTTCTCAACTGTTACTTCATTATGTAAAGGAACTTGTTTTATTTATTTTGAGTTTACCGATACCCTTTTATTGAACTATTTGTATTTATTATTGGGACTTTGACCACTTTCTGGTTTGTCATTAAGATGTAATAAATATAGTAGTGTATACATAAGGCCAGAGATATATTCTTCATTTTTTCACAAAGTTTATAAACATAGATATAAACCATCGGCTTTTAAAAAGTCTAGATGAAGATAGATAGTAACTCTTAAAATATAGGACTTCTGCCCAAGATGACTGCTGAATAGCAATAGCACTTAGACTTAGATACTGCTTCACAATGCTTTACATCACAGTCTAAGCAGTTTACAATTTCAGCCTATTGCCACCAACAATCTGGGTCCTCATTTTACCAAGCTCAGAAGGATGGAAAGCTGAGTCAACCTTGAACTGGTGAGGATCGACTCCTGGCAGTAAATTAACTGAATTAACTGAATTAGCCTGCAATATTGTATTCTAACCACTGCGCCACCATGATTTCTGGTGGTGGAATGCTGATCTTGCTCCCAAAGCTGGTTATTTGGCAGTGCTCCATGGGTTTGAATGGGAGCACTTAGGAATGATCCAAGACGGCTTTTAAATGATGGTGACCCACCTGGGGAGGAGAATCTTGAAGATTCCAGTCAGAAAGCACTGAACATACATACATCTTCCTCTTGGCAATTCATTTTCTTAAGCATCTCAAGTTTTAACTGCACTTTTTGAATTCTATTTTTTTTTATTTTCATCTTTAAAAGTTGGTTGTGGGTTGGTTATCAGAATTTACTACTGCTACAAAAAAGATTTTTAACTTTACTTCTAGGCCATCCAGATTCAGAAATCTGTCAACTAATATAAACAGACATTGTTCATTAACCATGGATACATTCAATAATCTGAGGAGCAAGTTGGGGACAGATTGACTTGGACAAATTTTAACTGTATGGTTGCTAACAGTAGACACTGACTTAATACCACACAATTAATCATTCATTAAGTCTTTTAGGCAAAAACAAATATATAAGACTTTTGGCTTTTGATTTATATGGACTGAAAGGGCTAATCTTAATTTTTGAATGGTAACCATTTCCTTGAGCAGGTACCAAATTAAAGAAAAGGAAGAGTACAGCTTAGACATGAGGAATATGATGCATGTGCTGACTCAGTTCCAGGAATCTCACAAGGATTTAAAAAGTAATTTTAAGTTAACAATATTTAGCTAAATGAAACACTGATTTGATTCAGTGTAATGCAGCTTCATATTTTTTAAATAAGAGATGATTAAAATATAACTAATAACATACCAACTAATTAAATATGACATTTTAATATTATAATAATAACAGTGCTAGCAAACTACAGTCAAAGAATTCTACTTTGTTTTTCACTAGAGATGTTAGTTATTATTAGAGAGAGTTATCCTAAACTCAAGCAAGGTGTTTGGTTTGACTTCCATGACTAGCCAACTGAAAGAACCATCTGCTTCCATTCAGTTTTCCCATTTGAGATTTTAATACTCAGTTTAATACATTTTCAAATGGTGCTAATTATCGAATGACTGACATCCCAAGAGCTGTCTTGCTTACAAACACTTTCTATGAGAATAACTATACCATTCACTTTGATGTTTGATGTTTTCTATCACTCTATAAGAAATTGTCTGGCATCAGAAAATAAAAACAAAATACTATTTCAGTCTGTCTTTAAAATATTCATTCTTTCTTCTATTATATTACTGGGTTGTTTCCACTATGTATCCAATTCTATTCACCGAGATTATCATAAGCAACCCAAAGACCACTAACCCACATATGAATTCACAAAGTAAAATGATACTTAGGTAAAAGAAATCTAACATTGTATACTCAATGACAAAATGTTCAATTGTCAGAATATCAAGGACCATACAGCTAGAATGGTGGTATTATATGTGAACAATCAGTTTTGGTATTCATCTGTGAACACAAATAATTCTATAAATATTTTTGGATTTAATTTTTTTAGTCCTAATTAGGGACTCAGGGACAAAAGAAAGATGTGAATCACAGTTCAGAAATATTACAGATGTCTAATATTGGTGGCTAATGTTGTGTAATTGTTAGATATTCACACTATTTTTATTTTTTTTAAATCACTTTGTCAATTAAACATGTTTTTAAGAATGTCTACTTTTAGCTGAATTAAATGGGGTAAGAAGTTTTATGAATAAAGTTATCTAATTTTGCAAATAAAAGAGAAAGCTGGTTTTCATATGAAGTTCATGATACCAACATAACAGCACGGATATGGAAGGTGAGTTGGCAAAGAAAGAAAGCTAGAATAAAGCTGAAGAAAATTGGGGTTTTGACTTATTAGTGAGGATTAAAATAGAATATACTCAAATAGACAAGATGTGTACTTTGAATACTAGAATTTGTTATGAACTGAGATAAAGAAAACTTTGGTCATTTAAAACTTGGAAGTATAAATATCAAAAGTTAAATTTGAATATTGATTTGTTTATAAAGGTTTGAATGTAAAAGTAATTAAGATATATAAGCTAAAATTTATTGATAAATGTAATAAACATGTTTTTACTTAGCTGATATAATAAGAACTGTATTAGCTTAAATATGAGATAGTAGACATTAAGATAAAAAAGAGAGGAAATATTTGATGTTGAAACAAGAGAAATTTTGGTTACTAAATTTAAGACATTTGGAAATTAATAGAAAATAAGAAAGTTATACTGTATTATTAATTAGATGATGTAAGATGGTGAGAAATAGAATATATTCAAATAAATAAGACATGTATCCTGAATATTAGACTTTGTGATGAAGGAATTTTGGTCACTTAAAACTTGGAAATTATAATAATCTATATAAATAAAAATGTAAATGTTCATTTGTTCAAAATCTTAAATCTCCGAAAGTTCTTCACCAATTGCTTTGAAATTTTGACACAACGTTGCATTCGAATACGCGTATGTTTTTATATACCTACTATTATATAGATGTCACACCTGTGTTAGGTAAAAACATGCTTTTTTTGAAAAACAGTGCCATCTGTTGGACATAAAAGCATACCCACAAGCATTGTGAAATTAAACATATTACAAATGTGCGCTTTCTCTTTTCTTTCTTTTCCATTTAACAGACTGAGCCACAGCAACGCGTGGCCGGGTACAGCTAGTAAATAATAATAATAAAGTTGGAAGGGACCTTGGAGGTCATCAAGTCCAACCCCCTGCTCAGGCAGGTAACCCTATACCATTTTGGACACATGGATGTCCAGTCTCTTCTTAAAAACTTCCAGTGTTGGAGCATTCATTTAAATGTTAAATTTAAATATTAATGGGAAACTAAAAATTGGGAAAAACTAATTAGGACATTGATTGTCTATAAAGACTGAATGTTAAAATAACCAGGATGTGTATAAGCTAAAAATTATTGATAAATGTAAGAATGTTATTTTATTTAATTGATATAATAAGAATTGTATTAGTTTAAATATGAGACAGTAAATGCTAAGGGGAAAAGAGAGGAAACATTTAATGTGGTAGTTTAAGACTTGTACTAAAGATACTTGAATGTCATTGAATTTTTGATTAACTCAGCCAGCACATTGCTTTTTAAATACTTAAATGTAAAATTAGAAAATCAATAAAACATTAAAAAACAGTTAATGCTTTTCATTTATTACAGAGTTGTTTGCTTTATGTAGTCCATGTACATGAAAATCTTATATAAGCTTATATCAGCATTTTCTTTTCAACCATATCAAAGCAGTTGGAAATCCTATAATCTTATTTTAGAGTCATATTTGTTTCTGGTTATTACTTGCAATATCTAGTATTCAGAGGTGTACTACAAGAGAACATAAAAATATGATTTAGTTATCATGACTCATAGCCTTTGACCTTCAAGAAATTAATTTAATTGCCTTTTAAAGCCTTCCAAATTATTATCTCATCTCTATATTTACTTTCTCCTACCAAGAACACTAAATCATTTTTATTTAAAAAAGAAAGATGAAATTAAAAGAAAAAATAAACTTTAAATGTTAAAATGCAAACATTCTCTGTAGGGAGAAAAATTATACTACTCTGATCCTCACTATAACACTTGCCAATAAAGTAAAATAAGAAAAAAACCCACAAAGAGTGCAAGGTGGTCCTGATCTATTGTACATGGCATTGCTTTGCAAGAACATCTACAATGATACTAGTTTGGTTTCAGATTGATATTACAGATTGCAAGATTTTTTTTTCTCCATATATAATGTCATGAATATAACATGAAGACTATGAAGAAAGAAAACAAGACTTCAGCCCAACACAGAAAGCAAAGTCAAATTTAACTCAAATTCTGACTAAACATTCTACCTAATTCTACAAAAACAGCTTCTATCTAACATAGAAGTTCTTTAGATTCAATTAATTCAGTTTTCTTTTTTTTCCCTCTCTTTAATTAGAAGCTGGAGAAATGCTATGAGAGTTTCATACTTTTCCCACCTTATAGCAACACAGTTCACCTTTATTTAAAAAAAAAACCCCTTTTATCTATCATGCTTTAATATCTGACTTACATTTGTCCTGAAGAGTTTGGTGTAGTGACTAAGGCATCAGGCTAGAAATTGGAAGACCAAGAGTTCTAGTCACTCTTTTGGCACAAAGCCATCAGGTGACTTTGGGCACCTCTCTCATTCTCCCTCTTCACTTTTTCTCTCTGTCTGTCATAGGAAGGAGGAAATGGCAAGCCTCTTCCAAAATAATAATAATAATAACCCTCACCAAGAAAAATAGCAGGGATTTGTCCAGGCAATCAACAAAAGTCAACACTGTCTCAAAGCTACCAATAAATAAACAAATAGCCCCAAACTTTTGTAAGACTAACACACTCAGAGTACATCTGGAGGCCATCACTAGAATGTCTGTACAAACTAGAAAAATTCTACCAATTAAAGTTTGGATTCAAAAGCAGCAAGTCAAAAAAGTGAATCTTATACCATCTATATAAATAAAAATGTAAATGTTTGTTTGTTCAAAATCTTAAATCTCCGAAATTTCTTCACCGATTGCTTTGAAATTTTGACACAATGTTGCATTCAAATACGGGCATGTTTCTATATACCTATATTATATAGATGTCACACCTGTGACAGGTAAAACATGCTTTTTTAAAAAAACAGCGCCATCTGTTGGACGTAAAAGCAACACAAACATGCGCTTTCTCTTTTCTTTCTTTTCCATTTAACCAGACTGAGCCACAGCAACACGTGGCCGGGTACAGCTAGTATTAGAATAAAATCTGTCACTGGAGAAAAAGTGGAGTAAATTGTAATTCCACACAGCTGTAGAACAGACTTACTGAAATCCACTCATAAAATTATTTTCTCAATTATATAAGCAATAAAAAACTTTAGAGTCTTATAGACATATTCTTTTGGTCAGGAATAATCAAGGATGCAAAAATATATCTTTTAAATTCTGTCAATAGTGACAATATTAATTAATTAATTTTAAATTTGTATTGTTTTGTATGTATTTTAAATAGATTGTCAGCCGCCCTGAGTCCTACGGGAGAAGGGCGGGATATAAATTCAAATATAAATAAATAAATAAATATTATAAAATCTAAAGGACAAAGTTCCCCCCAAAATAAATCCACCTCATTTTCTAGATTGTCATGGATATGGTTGGATCCTTGCCAAAATCAGATAGAGAATCAATATATTTTGGCTATATGTGATTATGCCACCTGAAATCCTGAGGCAATACCTTGCTGCACAATAACATCCAAAAACATTGCAAGTAAATCAGTGAATGTGTTCATTTGAATAGGCCCACCTAATGAGATTTTGGCAGATCAAGTCCTAAACTTTCAGTCTGCATTACCAAAGAGTTTATACCCAGATTTGGGCAGATCTAGTACTAATCCTTACTATCCTCAAAAACTGCAGGGATTTGTTCAGGCAATCATCAGAAGTCTATGCTAACTTGAAGACACCTCAGTCCCCAAAATGGTATAGCTAAAACATGAAACTAGATAATGAAATGGATTTAAAGTAACATAATAGAATGGTAATGGTACAATCATCTTCACATAAAAACCAAAATTAAGTGCAGAGATATTGATTGGTATATAGCCAACTTGGTACTATACTGATGAAAAATATTTTGGAAAAACAGTTGTAGACAAAACAGGAAAAAACATTATATTTTAAAACTCTTTTTTTCTGTCAAAATTCTAGAAATTATTTAGTAATTATATTAATAGAGTGATAAATATAACTCCACAAAAGTTGATTTGGAAATTTGACTCAAAAGAGAATCACTCAGATTCTTCCCTTTTTTAAGACCCTGTAAGCCCTTAATTTGGGATAGAGTTGGAGTGACTGGATGGAGCTGAACATTTATAGGCCAGATGCCCTTCCTGATGCTATGTAGAATTCACAGCAGGTATTGTTTTCTTTGTGCCCAGAAGAGAAACATCTGCCACTACCTAGGATTGAACTCTCAACCTTCTGAAAGGGAGGCAAGGGTCTTTACCTCTAGGCAACCATGCCTCTCCATTCACTCAGATCCCTAAAAGAATGAAATAATTGACTTGGACTGAATTACTGATTGGCTTTAAAATTTTTGGTAATTAAATTATTATGATTTAATAACTTGATATAAGCAGAAATATTTTTTCTGAACATAGTAGCATAATTTTTAAATTCCAATTCAATTCAAAAATCCAAATCAAATTGTTTTTGTGATTTGTATTTTCAATCTGAATTATTTTATGATATAAATTATATTGCTTATTCAAATAGGAAGTACTCCAATTTAAATTCACTCTCCTTTTTTACTGGGATTATATGTAATTCTCTTTGCAGTTTACATATCTGCAAATAAGCTTGAAAAAATCAGAAAAACAAGTATGACATTACAAAATAATTTCTGCTTATGCGCCATTGAGCAATAAACTCATTAACCAGACAAACATAAACAGCAAGACAGAACACCTTCATGGCATAGTGAGACTGTCAATTTTTAATGGCTTTTTTCCTATCGTAGTAGGACTGAGGCCATTCATATTTTAAGAGAAATGCTGTTCCAAAGAAGCATAACAGTCATTAGGAAGGCTGATAGTGAAACGATTCAAAGGCATCCCAATCCTCCCTGGTATATTTGATGGACAGAAACAAATAGATTTGATCTTGAGCTATAAGAAATTGAATGGTGACAGCTTGCATATTGAATCAAATGCACACTCCATATTGGATACCATAGATCAGTAAATAAAAATTCTATGAGATCTAAAATTTCCAGGCCAGGACAGATAGTAATCTTTATCCTATTCTTAATTCTACTTGTACAAAATGTTATTTTTTACAATTATTCCACAATTTCCCATAAAAATAGTAAATAAAATCTGTTGCTTAGGTAATATTGAGATACTGTATATAGCCAAACCGTACTTAATCTTGTTTTTTGATACAATATATGATTTCCAAGAAAGTGCACTTTGTAAAATGTATTTTTATCATTTGCATTTCTCTGAGCCTCAGATAATCGAGCAGCAGGAACAGTTTTATACACTCAGTGGCAAGACATCAATTAAATCAGTTCTGTTGAAAAATGGTTAGCTTTGGACATTGCAACTGAGATCAGTTTATGCATATGCAAAGTGGGTTTTTTATGTGAACAAAACACACACAAACATGTATATAATAGTAAAGAAATCTGGGAGCATCAGTGAACATGTTGCCTGACTTGTAGCCATAGGCACTGACTTGTAGCCGCAGGCACTGCTGATCACATGCTAGAAACACTTAAATTAAGCTAATGGAGAAGTTGACAGATGGAAATTAGGCCAACTAGGCAATTAACTACACTTACTTGTACTCCCAGCTGGGTGGCAGTGCACTCTTGGCACATACAAAAGACATTCTGTGAAAACAGAGGAAGGGGCAGAGAAGGGAAGACTAAAGGAGAAATGGGAAAGATTACATTTTCCAGTGGTTCTTCAATTCCACTGGTTGAATTATTTATTTACTTACGCATTTGTATGTTTTGGCCTTTCCATTATTTAAATAATTTTAAATGTACTATTTATGAGAGTCAGTTTGATGTAATGGTTAAAGCTTCAGGCTAGAAACCAAAAGATTCTGGTTTGTTTAGGTTGCCTTACAGTCAGCTGAGTAACCTATTCACTATCTCTCAGCCCCGGATAGGAGGCAATGGCAAATCCCTTCAGAAAAACTTTGCCAAGAAAACTAGAAGATAGTCTCTGAGAATCAAACATGCTTGAAAAACAAAGGCACTATTTATCTAAAAGAATAAAAAGACTACTATATAATAATTACAAGTATAAGCTGTGATAAAATATTTCAGTATGGAATGTTAGCTGCTCCATCTCCCTGGATGTTGTTAAAAAGGAATTCCTTGCCACACCCAATTTTGTAATATTTCTAAAAATCCTAACAGCCAAATAAGAACTGCATATTTCAATGAATATGGAATATTGACTATAGTAGAGGTGGTAAAAACAGAAACTTGAAGCAGAGAGATGGTATATGCATTTAAGAGGAATTAATAACAGCATTGATCTAGCTGTAAAAATATGTATGTTTACTTTAGAATATTAAATAATAATAATAATAATAATAATAATAATAATAATAATAATAATAATAATAATAATAATAATAAAAATAAAAATAAAATTGGAAGGGACCTTGGAGGTCATCTAGTCCAACCCCCTGCTCAGGCAGGAAGCCCTATACCATTTCGGACAAATGGCTGTCCAGTCTCTTCTTAAAAACCTCCAATGTTGGAGCATTCACCACTTCTGGAGGCAGGTTGTTCCACTGCTTAATTGTTCTAACTGTCAGGAAGTTTCTCCTTAGTTCTAGGTTGCTTCTCTCCTTGCTTAGTTTCCACCCATTGCTTCTTGTCCTGCCTTCAGACACCTTAGAAAATATCTTGACACCTTCTTCTTTGTGGCAGCCCTTGAGATATTGGAACATTGCTATCATGTTACCCCTAGTCCTTCTCTTCATTAAACTAGACATACCCAATTCCAGCAGCCGTTCCTTATATGCTTTAGCCTCCAGTCCCCTAATCATCTTTGTTGCTCTTCTCTGTACTCTTTCTAGAGTCTCAACATCTTTTTTACATCGTGGTGATCAAAACTGGATGCAGTATTCCAAGTGTGGCCTTACCAAGGCATTGTAAAGTCGTATTAACACTTCACGTGATCTTGATTCTATCCCTCTGTTAATGCAGCCTAGCACTGTTGTTGGCCTTTTTGGCAGCTGCAGCACAGTGCTGGCTCATATTTAGGTGATTGTCCACTAGGACTCCGAGGTCCCTCTCACAGTTACTACTATTTCATTTAGTTAGATAGCGCCCAGTGTTCAAGTCTGTCCAGATCCTTCTGTATCTTAAGCCTGTCTTCTGGAGTGTTGGCTATTCCTGCCAGCTTGGTGTCATCTGCAAATTTGATGAGTTCCCCATCTATCCTCTCGTCCAAATCGTTGATAAAGATGTTGAAGAGCACTGGGCCCAGAACAGAGCCCTGGGGCACCCCACTACACACTTCCCTCCATGTAGATGCGGTTCCATTGAGGACCACATGCTGAGTACGGCCAGTCAGCCAGCTACGGATCCATCTGGTGGTGGTGCTGTCTACCCCACATTTTTCTATCTTGTCAAGTAGTAGGTTGTGATCTACTTTATCAAATGCCTTACTGAAGTCCAAGTAAATTTTGTCCACAGCATTCCTCTGATCCACTAATTTTGTCACTTGGTGAAAGAATGCAATAAGATTTGTATGGCATGATCTATTTTTGACAAACCCATGTTGGCTTTTAGTAATGACTTTGTTTGCCTCTAGGTGTTCGTTGATTCGTTGTTTGATTGGCTTACAAAAAGTACATTACATCTGATAATCTGCACACTAGCTAGTTTCAGATAATTCTTTCACAAATATATTTCATTATTTTTCCCTCCCAAACTAAACTGTTGATGAATTTATCTTTGATATCTGGATTGCATAAATTGTTCTGTATATGTTGTACTGCATTATGTGTAAAGAAAAAAAATGCAATGGCTTATTTTCACCATCAGAACTATAATGGAAATTTGGACACCACAATTTGGGGGGGTGACTAGCAAACCATTTTTGCAGTACCGTTAATCAATTTTTTCTTGCAAGTTCCTTTGTGCATATTGACAACAAAGTATGGCTTGGTTATCTTTTAACTGCCTTCAGCATACAGCTAATCTTATGCTTACTGAAAAATTACATGAATTTAACTGAACTTGCTCTCTAGCAATTTGTTGACAAGGTTAGCTAGCAGTGGTTAGGAAAGTATGATTGGATTTCACCATGTCTGCTACACACAACCTATATTACATAGTCATACAACCTGAAACTAACCTTTCTTCTTTCTTTTATTAATTTTTTGTATTGTGTAGTATGAATGATCCGTTATTTTAGTAAAAGAGACTACTGAAAATAACATGTCATGTTTTTAGCATTAAACTATCATTAAGACTGATTCATTCCTTTATTACAAACATTGACCAGCATTAGAAATAGAAAAAAGAGAATAAATTACTACAGAAAACCCATTACCAAACAACACATGTAAACCAGGGAGCATTATGTAATGTATGGCAATGAGCAACCTGAAATGTAAGTGAAGTGATAATGTCCCTTAGTAGATAATGTATATTGAATGTATGTGTATGACCCTCAAATTTTGAAATAATCACGGAAAGCAAAGCACATAGCAGGATATTTTAAAAGTCACACTAGGAAAATACAGGCACAGTGTCTATCTCCCTAGCACCAAAAGGATAAAATCATTTATGAGGACAAGGATTCCCTTGAAATCTACCCACCAACAATGCAAAAGTGTAAAAATAGGATCTGAAAAAGGCTTAGTAATAGTTGCTCAGGGTTAAACTTTAAAAATAATCCATAGTATGTGGCTTTTAGCAATTTAGAATTTGGTTCAGAATATTAGCAAAGTGATAGATTCTGATGATAGATTCTCTAATTCATTCCTTTAGCATTGAATTGTGACTAAAGGATACTAAAACAAAGAGGCTAAAGGCATATACATCATCAACCTAATATAACAGGGTCATAATATAAAGTTTTGGAATAACATACCCAGGTGCCAGATGGAATATTATAATACAGTTGGGTAGAACCATTGTAAAAGCAATTCATTATAACATGCCAAAATACAGAAAGATTTATGGACTTTGTAGCTTTAATTAGCTGATTGATAAGGGAATTTTGTTTGTTTGTTTGTTAAGTAATTGCTTTGCAACAGTAACTGATTGTTTTAACAGATTTAACTATTTTAAGATTATGTAAAAGCAATTGTTGCTCATCTAAGGAGAAATTGCCTTAAACAGCTGTGTGAAATCTTCCTCATCCTCCATATGGTCTACAGATGCTTGTATCTTCCCTTTAATTATATCAATGTATATCTCCCCACTCCCCATCCATGCTTATCCAGTCCTGACCTTGGGGTTGGTAGAGCAATCCATTGTACAGATAATTGTGGACTGTGATTAACTACTCTGAAACTTATGCCATTCTCCCTCACAGGCTTGGCTCTTGTCCCAGAATTTAGCAGGGGCCATGCACAGATGTTGGGGAAACATGTATTGGTGTAATAAAAATATAACCTTAGGAAATTTTAAAGTTTGAAAAATATTGAAGGAAAAGTGAAGTGCCTGAAAGTTAACATTTTACTTTTAAATCCATAGTAATTGGGGAAGCAGGAAACCCACAGCATCCTGGTAACTAAGGTCACCATTGGCATGACATGGAGGAGGAAACCTGGCTGTAGCTTCCATCTGTTCTTCCAGTAGGAGCTGTACATTCAGGTGATCTCAAGTTTCAGAGCACTATCATTAGGAAAGATGAACCCATATCTATAAGTAGCACTGGAACTATCATGCAACTAATGTTTCTGAGGCTCACTACAATAAAAGAGTTGTGATAGGGAATGCACTACTATTTATTTATTTATTTATTTATTTATTTATTTATTTATTTATTTATTATCTAGGCTGCCCATCTCACCTGAGTGTACTATTGTTTATTATGCCACCGACCCTGATGGAGAAGAACATCTACAATGTGAAGTGAATACTGTGCTTCTGCATGATAGTATTTCTTCAATAGTTTGCACAGATGTGGAGTTTTATACAACACATGATTCCAAATGAGTTTTAAAACAAGAGAATTGATGTCTGACTTCATAAATGGATTTAGGTAGATGCTTTTCCATTAAGAAGTTTAATTCAACCATTTTTCTGGCTAGCAGCCAATAACTGATCAAGTATAACAATTACTACTTGGACTATGAAAAGGCAATTTTTAGAAACCAAGTTCAAATCTCCATTTTAGTTATTCGTGGCTTTATTAGCACTTCCCTGTTTTCTCCTACTGAAACCTCCTCTTCGAGGAAAGGAAATTATCCACTTCTCAATCAAGTAAAACATAAGATTTATTTAGTAAAAATTGCAAGAGACTAAATGGAGGGAGAAGAACACTTAATGTACAATGTCCTTGTACTGAAATAAGTCCTTTAACTTTAGTTGCCTGGAAGCTACCATAGACTTGACATGTTTGGAAGTTGGATTTTTCTTCCAATGATGACTCATGTTGTACTTACCTTTCCTTTTCTCTTCAGATTCTTCTTTTTTACCCTTGCTTTATAGTCATTATTGCCTCACAGTGGCAGTTGGCATCTGAGACTGTTGAATTCCCAGACTTTAAAGTATCATCTAACCTTAATACTAAAATTACTAATCAGTAATTCTCTGATTTTTATCATGGCAATACTGAAAGATGAAACACTAAGGATGATGTTTCTCTGAACTAGTTAAGCAGCTTCATGGAAGTAATGCCAATCTTTATCTTGGATCTTCTTCCAGAAACTCCTCCTAATTGATAAAGAATTGCTACAATGGGAAATAAAAGAAAAAACTTTATGAGCCAAAGTAAAAAAAAAAAGGATAAAATTACAATTAATTGGGAAGAGTAGCCATGGTGCATGGATGCATTACTATGCCTTTTCTAAGCCATATGGCTAGCAGATCAAGCTCATGATCCAATTCAGAAACTGCTCTGTTTAAGATATTTGGGAAGAACCAACAAACTCATTTTTTATGTCTCTGCCAAATAGCATCTTAATTTGTTATTTGGTAACAATAATCTGAAGCTATATATTTTCTTATAGTATTATTAAATTCAGAAATAAACATGAAATCTAAAACAGCTGAATGGACGGCAAGAAAGGAGACACAAGGAAATATGAACAAATATATAACAGAATTGATAAAAACAAATACGTGAGTTTGAAAGTACAGGGGAAAAATACAGAATAGAAATCTATCTAGAGATCTATGGCAAGCCATATTTTATAGAAGGATGTCTGTGATAAAGAGACAAATGGAGAGAAAGAAGAAGAAAAAACCTAATGAAAGAACAGCCAACAAAGAAGTTTAAAAATGATCCAGGGTAAGATCAGTGGCATTTGAAAAGGACCACTTAATCAAAGCTTGAAATGAGAGAAGACAGAGAAAAATGAAAGAGATTGGCTGCAGGAAGAGATTAAGAAACAGGACCAATATTAGGCCAACCAACATTTGACCGACAATTTTAAAACAAACATTTATATCCTATATAAGCAATTTCAGTGATTTGCTTTATATAATTGCTAACATTGCTTAGACAGAATAGAAATATTTATTTTGAATTATGCTGTCTTAAAAAGTTGGGTCTTATTCTGCTATTCAGACAACTTGCAACTAGCAGAAACATGCATGATTATACCTGAGCCAGATTGCTGTTATCTTTAAGAGATACTTGTCATGTTGCCCTTCATATTTAAAGTTTCTGGTTGAATTGTGAATCTATATTGAACAGAATAGTGTGACACCTTTCAGTTATTTATTGTTCTATACTCAGTCATACTAGCTAAAACTGAATGGTTCAGCATATTACTTACTTTATTTAGTCTATCATCATGATTTACAAAACTAGTAGCTTCTCTTCAAAATCCTCAAGGTATTGTTATTCTTAAAAAGTGAAACGTCTAATGGTAAAAAAGCTATGGAAAATAATTGTAAAAGTTCTAACTTTGTTCAAGGATAAGAAGCAAGCAAGAAACTCTATGATACCATAACTGCCCATTGGGATCAATGATTAAGCTATGTAATTCTCTTTTTAAAGATCCACACCTCACAGTGTGTTTAATCTAATGACCCACTAATTAAATTAGTCCTACGGTTTTTTAATGAATGTGTTATTATCAACCCACCTTCCTGGTAACTAGGGTCACCATGGGCATGACAACTGAAGCTGGGAGGAGGAAACCTGGCTGTGGTTTCTATCTGCTCTTCCAGTAGGAACTGTACATCCAGGAGACCCCACGTTTCAGACCAGTATCATTAGGAAAGAGGAACCCATATCTATAAGTAGCACTGGAACTATGATGCAATTAATGCTTCTGAACAAACAGTAATTTCATTTTGCTGAGATTGAGTATAGCTTTATTTTCATCTATTCTGTCCCTTACAATTTGAGACAAGACTAAGACCTGCACAACATCTCTGGCCTGACTTGAGAAGATGATTTAAATGTGAGTATTATCAGTATTATTTTCTTCCAAATTCAATCCTGCCTGATTCTTCTGACTAGCAGAATCAATTGGGGAAATTGTATTTGTTTAACAATCAAGCAATTTGCTTAAGGACCACGGCGATTTGCTTTGCAACTGCAATATAAGAGATTGTAAAATTGAGTGTAACTCAATAAAAACTGCATGGCTGAGTGACAGAAGTTCCAGCTCCAATGGTGGTCCTAAGTCAAGTACTACTTATAAAATTTCCTGTGCTTAAAATCTTTGTGCGGGAAGATTTTGGTGTCTATCCATAATTAACATGCTTTATTTTAGAAAAAAGACAATTATGCCTCAAAATGTCACCCACTTTTCTAAAGCACACACATTTGTTTTAGGCATTTATCCTAATCAAAGTTAAAATGTAAAGGAGGGTACCATCAAAGGTACTTCAACATTTTAACAAGTCCTTTAAAATTCTTTGTTCTATTCTGTCAAAAAGTGAAAACTATTACATTGATTGGTGGATTTCCCACACCAATCAAGAACAAAAGGTAGTTTTCTGGCTTTCTAGATTTTTCTCCAAATTTACCATCAAGTATAGCTATTCTGTGAAAAATATAATATTTTACTGTTCTTCCAGGCTCTCTAAAATTCTATTAACCTTGTTGTATTAATATAACATGAACTAAGTTTGCTTGTCAAAGTTGCCATAACTTAAATTTGAAATTCTGCTTATCAACACATCTTACATTGTGGCATATCTGAACTAGACAAGCTAGGCAACTTTAAGATATTTCTAATATATCATCTTACTTTTTTCATAATTGTACTTTAAACAATATGCATTGTAGAGAAAATACTGTGAACTCTAAATTGAAGTGCTGAGTGACAAATATAAAAGATCTAAGTAACAAATGCAAAACATTGGAGGCTTCTAAGCCACAAGATCCAAAATGAATAGTTATTGATAACAGATAAGTAATAATAATAATTTCTAATATTAAAAGAGATACAATAAAGAAAGAAAAAAGTAAAAGTGTAAAAATTAACAGTGTATAAATGACTTCGTTCTGTTTTAACACAAGTGGAACAAATATGCAAAACTCCACTGAAGATAAACCTAGTGATTATTGTAACTATCATTTAAATATAAATAAGCTGAACTGGGAATGAAAACCATTATACTTGGTACAAGACAGTGATTCTTTGGGAAAGACAGAAATGGTAAAATTTAAAAGTTCAGATTTCCCAAATGTGCTTATAGCAGCAACTAACAACAAGGCTACTCAAACTGCTTCAGAGACAGTTGAGTGGGCTCTTTTCCGCACTAAATAAAATAGGTTGCTTTGTTCATGTCACTTCACACAGATTAATGTAATGACAAGAAATTTTACTTTATTAGGATTCCATCTCAAATGAGAGCTTTAGATCATTTTATTTTATTTATTTATTTATTAAATTTATATACCGCCCTATCTCTCTTACGGGACTCAGGGCGGTGAACAGGCGATACTAAAAACCACGATAATAAATAAATGGTTTCTGTTCTAAAATCGAATTAAATAACAGGCCTGTTCTAAAAACACACCCATACAAAAAACCCCACTGAAACATAATCAAACTACACCAGGCCGGCCGCACGGAATAGATGGGCCTTCAGGGCTCGGTGAAAAAGGCGCAGGTCCGCAACTGTACGTAGGTCAGGGGGTAGGTCATTCCAGAGGGCAGGAGCTGCCACAGAGAAGGCTCTCCCCCTGGGGGTCGCCAGCCGGCATTGTCTGGCCGACGGCACTCTAAGGAGGCCCTCTCTGTGGGAGCATTGACAGTATTTCATAAAATACTGTCATTGATCACAAATGAAGACAAATATATGTGTCCCAGGATAACGTTGCAAGATCCAATCTGAGTCATTCACTGGGATCAGCAGTTTAGTCATCCTAGCTTTCAGAAGCTGGATGCTGGAACCCATCCTCACGGAACTTTTCTCCTGGAATGTGTGCTTTGAGCTATTCTAAGCCTGGAAAATGGGCCCCTTGTCTGTCAACAGGAGTGCTGATTTACCACCAGCTTATCAGGTTCTTAGGAACCAAGGACATGGCAGCACAAGGAAACAGTAGCCAATTGCTACACCAATCAACCAATAGGAAGACACTACATAAATATGACACACAGAATAGCCCAAAGCACATACTCTGCTAGAGAGAAGTTCTCTGAGGATGGGCTCCAGCATGAGTCCCAAAGCTCAGAAGACTAAACTTGGGGTCCCAGTTACTGACCCAGATTGGATCTTGCAACTTGGGACTTTGTTTTGAGTTATTGTTTTTTATTCATGTTGTTCATGTTTTGTATGCATAAAGATTTCTTTTGAAGCTTGCTTCTATAAAGAGCAATGTATATTAGTTTAATATTTTGGCATAAATGTATATAAGATTTACATGTACTTCTTAGAACTGTTCCTAAGAAGGAGGAAAGGAAAGGACTATAGTCATAAAGCACTTTCTAAGAAGTTCTTACAATTTAAGCTTTCAGCAATATTCACAAACTATTGAAGCCTTGCAATAACTATCTGAGAATCTTAATTAAAAGCACTCAATACAATTCTAAAATCATCATTGTTATTAGGAAACATTTTTATAGAGTCATACAATTATACAGCATACTCCGAGCATTATCATAATTTTAAAAGATGCTGAACAGCCACATTTCACTTACAGCCATCTTTTTTATATAAATGTTATTAAAAGTTTTAAAATTAAGATTAAAAACTAACAAACACTAATACAGAATAAAAAAACAGATGAAAGAAAGAAAAAAGAAAAAATGAAAAAGACATAGATGATGTCTTTTGTAGCAAATACAAATATAATTTACTCTGTGAAAACAAAAAAGCTTACTCTTTACTTATAATTTCTCTTCTATAAATTTATTCTTATACTGAGAGCCTCAAGGGTGTTTTCATGCACAACTTAGATTTGTATTTATTCCATACACTCCAAATGGCCTACCTTACATAAAAAAAATTAAAATTTAAAAATGTTAATACTATTATCACTGGCTTCCTGATATCATCCGTACGCATGCCACCCAAATCTCAAATTGTGTTTTTCAAAGCCCAAAATCCTTCTATTTCTATTTCTTAGCAATCTCCAGTCTCTCATCCAAACTAAGTAGCAAGCAGCAAAGTATAATTTCAAATCTGGTAGACTCATTCCTCTTCTTTTCTTTGCATCTTTAACATCTTATATTTAACATGGGGAGTTTTTCCTTGCCATACAGATATATGCAGGGATTTTTTTTCTCATAGAACACCCAGAACGGAGTTCTGGCACCTTTTTTGGATGGAACCTTGTAGGGTAGGCAACGCGGGTTGTATAATTATAGTGTGTGAATTCTGGCACCTTTTTTGTTTTTTTTTTTACAAAAAAAGCACTGGATATAATGTATGGCATATAATATAGAAGGATAGATAGACCCTTCTGCCATTATTTACATGGTATATCCATTGTCAAAACAGGTATTGTCTGAAACAAAAAATAACATTTTAAATAAAACTTTAATCTTAATCACATTCTCTCACAAAATAATTATACTTTATTCTATCTTAACATGTCTTTTTTAACTTAATTCTATGTCTTACAATAGTTATTTTGAAATAACATAGAATATATATTTGACAGAATAATACCCAAGTATTTCTTCTTCTGAATCTTAAACCCGTGTTATTCATCAATTGTGTTTGATCTTCGTTAATTTTGTTAATATCTTTCCCTTTTGGTTGTTAATATTAAAATCTGCTACTGTACCTATTTTTTAAATTTACTCATTAACACTTCAATTCTCTTAACTTAACCTCTTAGTTTATATGATTTTTTTAAATCTTTACATTTACAATCCTGTTATCTTCTTTTATTTAATATTTCCAAAAATAAAATAAACAGAAAAGGGGGACAATTTATAACCGTGTCTTGTTCCTTTTGGTTTGATTAACTCTCTAATAACAATTATTTGTGCTATTTATAAAATTATCTCCAAAATTCTTCCAAATCTTTAAACAAAAAAAATTCAAATCAAATCATCAAAAGCATCCTCTGCATGTAAAACTATCAATGCAGCTTGTTTTTAGTTATGTTGTTCTATGTATTCCAAATATCCAACACAGTTCTAACATTGATCCTTATGAATGAATTCTTGCAGAATTATTTTCAGTCTTTCCACTAAAATAATTATAAACAACATATAATCATTATTCAATAATACTGGTCTGTAGATTCTTGCTAAAGTCAAATCTTATCCCTCTTTAGGTGTTAATGTTATACTGGCCTCTCTCCAGGTCTCTGGTATTTTCCTCCCTATAAAATAAAATTCATAGTATTTTATTGAGGTTGTAAAAGTTCATACTCAAATTACTTGTAATACAGAGTCTGATCAAAGCATCTTTCCTAGTTTACTCTTTTATCATAGCTTCTGTAACTTCCCTTATTGAGGGGACCTTGATGCCTTCTGAGCTTGTTTGTTTTCTTGTAAACATTTCATACCCATACTAGATAGTGCTCAGCACTGATGATGTTACCTAGTTGGGTAATGAAACATCTGCAAGAGAACAACCAAGGACTTCTCTTTTTAACCCTGAGCCACCTAATGAGAAGGAAGGACTCACAGGAGAAGAGCCTAACGCTGGGAAAGATTGAGGGCAATAGAAGAAGGGGATGATAGAGAATGAGGTGGCTGGATGGTGACACTGAAGCAGTAGGTGTGAGCTTAAATGGACTCCAGAAGATGGTAGAGGACAGGAAGGCCTGGAGGAATGTTGTCCATGGGATCGCGATGGGTTGGACATGACGTTGCAACCAACAACAACAACAAATATTCTCCTTCATTTCCTTATTATTATAGGTTCATTCATAATTTGTCTTTGTTCTTCTTTAATCCTTATAGTTTTTGTTTTATGAGATATTCATCCAACTTCTCTAATGGACCATCATATCCTTTATACAAAATGGAATAAGGTGTGTGTGTGTGTGTGTGTGTAACTATATGTCATTTAATACAATATTCCCATCTTGTAATTTTGATATCATTTTTTATCATTCTCTTCACTATAAACCAACAATTTCCGTTGCCTATTTGCAAATACAAAATTTCTTTATTTTGCAAAATTCCATTTTCTTTCCATTTCTATTATCATTAGCATGGATGGCTATTATTGTTAAGTTCTTAATTTGATGAAGTACCTACAACCATTCTAAACATCCCTTGCTCCAAGCTGCTTCCTGGATAAACAATATACTGTAAGTCCAAATAACAACAAATGGAATACAGATCATTATGTAAGAAAATAACAAAACTTTTAGATACATTCATAATTCACAAAACCATGGGCACAAATCTCTCTTTTTTGCTATTTATATATAGGATGCATTTCCATGCCATTATTTTTCATTTATGGAAAAGAGTAATAGCTGAGTGACAGAATATACTCTGCATATAGAAAGTCTCCAATTCAGTGCCTGGAATTTCCGGATTTCTTTCTGAGAAAAGAAAGTTCTTATTGGAAATTATGAAAAGCTGCTACATAGAGTAAAACATATTGAGATAGAAAAATGTGGATTAGACAGCATCACCACCAGATCGATTCGTAGCTGGCTGACCAGCCATACTCAGTGTGTGATCCTCAATGGAACTGCATCTACATGAAGGGAAGTTTGTAGTGTGGTGCCCCAGGGCTCTTATCTGGCCCCAGTACTCTTCAACATCTTCATCAATGATCTGGATGAGAGGATAGATGGAGAACTCATCAAATTTGCAGACAACACCAAACTGGCAGGAATAGCCAGAATAGCTTTGTTGGTATGCTAGTTGCAGGTCTTTATGGACCATGGAGTGTCTCATGCCCAGATTACCATGTAATTACTTTATTGCAATGATTTTTACGAGACTGCCTGAGGATATGACTTCAGTTGGCCCAAAATATATTTTTTTATTTGTTTGATGTCTATTTTTTACCTTTCACTCAGATTCTCAAGATGGCATACACACTGCTTTCTTTACCTATTTTTTCTACACAGCAGACCTGTGAAGTAGGTTGGGCTGAGAGAAAACAATTCATAGAAGAGAATATTTGTAACAGAGGGTAGAACTGTGGGGTCCGTGATATAAAAAACAAGTTTTTTCCTTTGTTAACGAGGTAATTACCCTCTTTTACCGTTCTTCCACTGTTGGTCGTCCTTCTTTCGTCTTGACGAATTGAGTAAAAAAAACGTGGCAGAAATGTGTTTTCCTTTTTTTATTAGGTTGGGTAGTTTGTGTCATGGTATTTTTTGTCTAATCCTTATGTTGAATTTTATCCGTTCTTTTCACATTCACAGCACCTGTCCACTCTAGATGAGTTCAATTCTCCAGAACCAGCTGGATTACACCCCAAGGTTCTGAAGGAACTGGCAGATGTGATATCAGAACCACTGAACTATATCTTTCAAAGATCCTGGAGCATTGGGGAACTATCAGAAGACTGGAAAAGAGCTGATGTATAGGGAAAGAAAGTCATAACCAAAAGCCAACATGGGTTTATCAAAAACATATCATGCCAGACAAATCTTAATGTATTCTTTGATAAAGTGACAAAATTAGTGGACCAGAGGAATGCTATGGATATAATTTACTTGGACTTCAGTAAAGCACACAGTAGACCACAACCTACTACTTGATAACCTAGAAAAAGTGGGTTAGATAGCATACCACCAGATGGA
Organism: Protobothrops mucrosquamatus; assembly: GCF_001527695.2. Taxonomy (NCBI): domain Eukaryota; kingdom Metazoa; phylum Chordata; class Lepidosauria; order Squamata; family Viperidae; genus Protobothrops; species Protobothrops mucrosquamatus. The sequence continues at coordinate 19,868 of NW_015387955.1, read as the reverse complement.
TTCGTAGCTGACTGACCAACCACACTAAACGTGTAGTCCTCAATGGAACTGCATCTACATGGAGGAAAGTGTGTGGTGGGGTACCCCAAAGCTCTGTTTTAGCCCCAGTGCTCTTCAACATCTTCATCAATGATTTGGATGAGGGTATAGATGGGAACTAATCAAATTTGCATATGACACAAAGCTGGCAGGAATAGCCAACTCTCCAGAAGATAGGCTTAAGATATAGAAGGGTCTTGATAGACTTGAACATTTGTCACTATCTAACAAAATGAAATTCAATGGTGAAAAAGTAAGTTTCTACATTCAGGCAAGAAAAACTAAATTCACAGGTACAGTATAGGTGGTACCTTGCTGTCATGCCTCTGCCCGAGCCTGACTCCAAAGAAGACATGGAGTTCCCTGTTGAGGCCCAGGAGGGGGTGTCTGTGGCTTTGGAGGAGTGTAGGGAGGAGCAGGTTGAGGCAGGCCAGGGCCCTTCAGGTTTGGAACAGGGAAGGCAGAGTTCAGGTGAGGAGCAAGGCCCCTCCCCACCTGATCCTAGAGCAAGGAGAGCAGAGAGGAGGAGGGAACAACGGAGGCAGGCTCACTTGCTCGGGAGGAAAGCGTCCTGCCCCGCTCCACAAGGCACACCTGGGGAGTAGGATTTAAGGAGACACTGTGGGGTGGGGCATTTGCTGGGAACAAACGTGGAATCTTGAGATAGTGTGACTTGTGCTCTTGTAATCTGGACACTTTGTATTCCGGACCAGTTTGTTTCCTGCTGCATGACCACAGACTACATTCTTGATCTCTCCTTGCAGTCTGCAGTTTGCAATTCACAGTTTGCAGGCAAGCTGAGAGTTAAAAGGACTCTACGTTTTCTTGTTATCTGTCTTGCCTTGAGAACAGTGTAAACTTCCCTGGCTGTTTTGTTTGAACTTTGCCAGCATATGTGGGGGCTTTTGGGTGAACATTGGCAGTGATTAAAAAGGCTATTGCTTTTGCCAGCTGATTGCTTTGCCTCCATTTGGGGCCCTGGGTCATCACATTAGCTCAATAGCAGTAACTGTGAGAGGGATCTTAGAGTCCTAGTGGACAATCACTTAAATAAGAGCCAGCAGTGTGCTGCAGCTGCCAAACAAGCCAACACAGTTCTAGGCTGCATTAACAGAGGGATAGAATCAAGATCACATGAAGTGTTAATACCACTTTATAATGCCTTGGTAAGGCCACACTTGGAATACTGCATCCAGTTTTGGTCACCAAATTATAAAAAAGATGTTGACACTCTAGAAAAATTACAGAGAAGAGCAACAAAGATGATTAGGGGACTGGAGGCTAAAACATATAAAGAATGGTTGCTGGAATTAGGTATGTTTAGTTTAATGAAAAGAAGGACTAAGGGTTACATGATAGCAGTGTTCTCAAGGGTTGCCATAAAGAAGAAGGAGTCAAGCTATACTCCAAAGCACCTGAAGATAGGACAAAAAGCAATGGATGTAGCCTAATCAAGGAGAGAAGCAACCTAGATAAATTTCCTGACAGTTAGAACAATTAGTAGAACAACCTGCCTCCAGAAGTTGTGAATGCTCCAACACTGGAAGTTTTTAAGAAGAGATTGGACAACTATTTGTCTGAAATGGTATAGTGTTTCCTGCCTGAGCAGAGGTTGGACTAGAAGACCTCCGAGATCCCTTTCAACCCTGTTATTCTATTCTATTCTATTCTATTCTATTCTATTCTATTCTATTCTATTCTATTCTATTCTATTCCTATTTATATTCTCTCTGACCTTGGTTGTTTTCTTACAGACCATTTCATTAACAAACTAGGTAACATCATTAGTGCTAGTAGTAGTGGGGATTGCTCTTATTTTATATATATATTTTATAGGCTTGTCCCGTGAGTGTTGGTGGGAATGGTCTTGGTGATTCTTTGATTGGGTTGTTATTTACTGTTAGCTTTTTTTTTCTGAGTTGGTAGTTCCTTGATTGAGATATTGTTTGCTTTTTGATTGTTGGTCTAATGTTAATCTTGATATTCATCTGGGTATTGATTGCTAGTGAGGAAGTGTTTTGCTCTTTTTGTTTCCTATTTGTTTGTTTTTTTAATGCTTCTTTTGAATGGTATGTAGGTTGTTTATGTCTATATGTCTCTTGAGGCCATTTTGTCTTAATATCAGGAATTGCAGCAGTTTTCCAGCATTTTTGTTCTTAATGTAGCTTAGGATTCTCACAGTTTCCTAGTTGAATCTATCCATGTGAAATTATCATGTTTTGGCTGCTAGTTGGTGTTCATGGATGCTGTCTGCTAGTCTTCTGTCTATTTGTCCTATACAATGGCTGTTGCAGTCCTTAGCCTGTAGGTTGTAAATAACTCTGTTTTTCTGAGGTATTGGTCTTTTGTTTTACTTAGGATGCTTTAGGTTTGTCTGCTATGGTCTATTTGTGGTTTCTGGGAAGATTTTGATACATGGCAGTGTTATACTTTTCGCACCTTGTGTTGGTTGTGCTATATTGGTAGATTGGTCAGGCACTTATTGATAAAATCGCATGGATATCTATTTTGTTGGAAGATGTTGTATAGAGTATCTGTTCCCCCCCCCCTTTTTTTTTTTTGTTGTTCAGGGTTGCTGTGGTATGTCTGTGCTTATGTATAAATAGCTTCCATAGCCTCTCTTGTGGAGATTGGGTTGTTATTTTGTAGTGGAGCACTTCGTTGGTGTGTTTCCAATTTGCTATCAAATTGGTGAAGATAGCTAGCTGAAGATAGCTAGGAAGGGTAATGTGTTGTTGTTTTCTTCTTCACCAGTGAAATTTATTTTTTTGCAGATGTTTTTGATGATTTCATGTGTTTTCTCTAATTGGTTCTATTTTTTTAAAAAAATTTTCCCATTGTCCTTCTGCCCAACTACAGAAGCCAGTGAGCTTCTGTAGCTGATGATGGACACTAATATGGGTATCCCTATAATTCAAAACTTTAATCATTGCACCACAATAATTCTCACTGCAATGTTCCAGATGTTAATTGGATTGAGTAGATTTAGCAGTATAGCGCTTAGACACTGTATTGGTTAATGACAGATTTTAAGGTTCAATTCAAGATGCATGTACTTAGCCCTACATACCCTGGCTCCTGTGTACCTTTTTGTCTCATCCCAGGTTTCTCATTCCTACCTTTTCTATAGTCCTGACACCAATTACAGTAATTTCATCACTGTAAGCTCAACCAAAAATGAAAAAAGTAATTTTCACTGACTGAAAAAGGTTATTTTGTCAAACATCAGAGCATCGTATTAATGAGTTCGATTCAGAAATTTAAAAGAAAAGAACATTTTCAGGAAATAAGTTTTATCTATCAAAAATGACAATTACTTTAATTGGACTTACATCTCTCCTAAGACTTTTTTTTTCTTCTCTTCAATCATGTCTGATTCTTGGAGACAACCTAGAGAGTCCCTACAGTTTTCTTGACAAGATATTTTCAGAAGTGGTGTTCCATTGCCTCTTTCCAAGGGTTGAGGGAGTGACTGGCCCAAGCTCATCTAGCTGAACAAGTCAGGACTAAAACTAGGTCTAAACATGCTATCAAACTGGCTCTTAACTAAGACTTAGTATATCAGTAAGCTTAAATCCTAACAAATGGTCAACTTTCTGGAATAATTGGTAAGAAAAGTATGGTGAGTCAATGTTACATGAAACAATTCAAATAATTCTAGATACAGATATGTACTTGTCACCAAAGTTGTATTTTTGTGAGTTGGGTGGCATATCAATCAACCAATCAATATTTAATAAAATAAATATAAAGATACACTCTACTTTAGCCTTTATATCAGCTGTTATAGTCACTTTACATAAATACTAAATAGCTTTGATCTGAGACTCATTCAGTAGCCCATCCTATCCAGACTGACAGGTTGCACCCCATGGAATAGCAGCATTTATTTGTTTGTTTGAGTTTGTTTAATCAATTTATATAGCTGCCCATCTCACATATGTGACTCTGCAAGGCTTGCAATAAAAATAGATAGAACACATACAGTGCACTATCAAAAATGAAAAAAAACACACAGCAGCCTGAAGTAATAAAACAATCATATCTGCTTGTTCCAAAATATCTCATCAGCAGTGAAGAATTTTCAAAACACTGTTTGTGAAGTAATTGCAGAACTTGGTAGCATTCTAACTTCATTGATGACTATATAAAAAGCAGAGGAATATGACAGTTGCTTGGAGTCTGTCCTTCAATTATTCAAAGAACATATTACATTGCCATATTGGCTTACACTGTGAATTCTTTGGCTATACATTCTCCAAAGTTGAGATACTAGGGGATCTGACCTTGAAGTAAGGTCACTAACACTCAGGAGGCTGCTACGGTATATATATATAACACCTATGGTTTCTTACACCTTAAAAATCCTGATGGAAAATATAGTTCTTATTTTGCTTCCCTTATCCAACTCCTTCAGGAGATCACATGAATATACCATGACTGAGAAGGATGGAGAGACACCAGAATGTTTTCATTGCACTTAAATGATCCTTGACTAGCAATTCTAGATCTCTGAAGGCAAGAGAAGTTCTTGCAGATGCTAATCCTTTTTTATGAAGCTAGAACAGTTTAGCTATTGCTATTCCTTGAAATTTTTAAACAAACCCTTAAATTCAAACCAACATATATATTATCAGATAGAACAAGAAGATATCTCATTTTCTACATTTATGGGTCACATTAGTCCTTTGTCACAAATATTTAAAGCACATATTCAGTAATCTGATTTTTTTTTTATGGCTAAGCCTCAGAATAAGTGCTAGATGCTGAAGCTACCAGCATACAGCTTCAGTGTTCTCTATTGTCCAGGTAGCAGCAATCCCACTGCTATGTCCAAGGGTAAGACTGTTACTCAGAATGTTCAGCTGGAAGTTCCTATTAAATTTCTTATTTATTACATTGGTTCCAAATACTTCTGCAGATCACAATTATTCCAGAAAAATCAAAAGTCTTGATTGAATTGGGGGAAAAATTGAATAAGCAGTTCTTTAGGCACTCAGATATGGCCAATAGGACATTTTCTTGCTTAGATATGGCATTTACTCCATAATTACACAATGCCATCCATTCTTTTTTCAAATGTACAATAAGAACTCACTACTACTTATGAGAGAAACTCTGGTTTCCAGCATGAATCCACAAAATTGGATTCATAACATACCTGGTCATTTCTGTCAAGCTACATTGCCAGTAATTTTTGCTACTGTGGTGCCTAGCATCTACCTTCTACAATACCTTTGGACAGGTGACAAGTATCTTGACACCCCCCTCCCCAGTGGGCAATATCTACTTGTGATATACTCTTATTTTCATCTTTGGAAATGCTTAGGTTTAGCAAGATTTTTTATCAGCTTATGATACATTTTGAGTTGTCAAGTCAGATAATGGTTTTCCATTCCAGAATTAACAGTTTTCTGAATTTGCCCAGTACCTGGTGTGGGAAGTCAGCTCCCCAGAGAAGGAAATATTAAAAGGGCAGAAAAATATATTTCCTCAAAAGGATTTTTAAAAACAGAAACCAACCCTGGCCCCAAGTCTCTCTGCCCCAAGCAGGAGACAGCCCTATACAAAAGCATATGTAACCATCAGAAAGTTGGAGCCAGAAACTCAAGAAGACAAAGACCTAGAATCTGCATACCCCACCTGAGATGGGACATAATAGGACTAACCCATCACCATCAAGAATACCAGAGAGTTTTGTCTGTGTGCCACCTAAATTCAGGTCATAATACGTGACACAGGAAATATCCTCAAAGTTCATGCCACAGGAACAGGAAACTATTCCAAACAAAAAACCTACTCCACATGTGCTCAGCCCTTGATTTCTCTCCTCCTTCCTGCCAGAACCATCTTTCAGTCTGGCTCTTCAATAAACTGCAACCTTCTTCCCAAAGCAGTCGCCATGTTGTTTATTTATTCCCGGCTTGGATGAACCAGGATGAAGACTTTTCTTTCAACACTGGGTTTAGACACTTGAAAATCATTCCAAAGTGGTCTATGCTGTTCAGCAAAACTGAAGATTGAAAGGCTCTGAGATTCAGTATCCAACAAGAACTGTTTAGATTTTTGTGCAATTATGAGTATTACTACTATATCCCATACATCTATTGGTGCTGTCCCATCCATCCACAGATACACACACAGACACAGACACACACACACACACACATCACTTGCAAATAAAATTTCCTCATAATAAAGAAGAGTGCCCTGTGCAGTTTGATGCATATCTGAGACAATGTGATGTGGCTGCCCTAAGCAAAATGAAATTCATTGCAGACTATGCATCACACTACAATCTTCTAGGCAGGAAACAATGTGCAGGTAAGGGAGTTACAGTCTTAGAACAAGTTGTCAATCCTGTTCAATAATGAATTTTATAAAATCTCATAATCAAAGGTGATCATCACAGCATAGTAGAACTCCTGCCAGATACAGTAACTCCAAATTCCTTGCATTTCAAACAATTCTATGAATCCTTTATCCAGAAGGTCACATCCATACCTATTATTCAATGAAACCTAGGAGCAATGTATGGAAACAATGAAAGATATGTCTCATAAATATGCCAGAAGTCATACCTTCTCAGGATCTGTGTTCACCAGAATTCTCATTGTTGCATCCAAGGCCAAAGTCTACCATGATACCTGGGACAACAAGGCTAGTCTGCCTGCTGCTGAGATCAAAACTGAATGATGGTAACTTCACCAACCTCTTACATATTATTTTTGCAATGTTTGTTGATTTATTAATAATGATACTTAATATGTTTATTTGGGGAAATTAAAAAGGAGAGATATAATAAGGTCAACTCACAGGATCCATTTTTTCCTGATTTCAAGACAGTTTTGTTTGGGGATTTGAGATGTAGTACTGTGGGAGTGAGACTATAACTGGACCTCAGCTAATTTGCAGGAAGATTTCTGTATAATTTTATAACTATAGTTCTGTGAAAACTGGAAATAAGGAGTACAGATTAATTCAACCTCCATTAGGATGGAATTCCTGCCATTTTAGCCTGGTCGTCCCCTGCCTCTCTCCTGCCTCCTCATGACCCACACAAAGAAATCTCACAATAAGCCTGAAAAATGTTCTGACTACCATATACAATTTCCATTATTATAAAGTGTCTACTTTTCTGAATTCCCAACTCATTATTTTTTTTTCTGCTACTGGAACACATGGGAATGCAGGATGGAAAGGCTGTTTTAATTCCTTCAGCTTATTTAACTCCCCTCGCTCATTTCTGATGCCATGACACTGGAGGCAACATTTAATAGAAAACCTAAGAATTGCTTGGAATACTGATGCTACAGATGATAACCTATAAAGGAAAAGAAATATTCACTGGATGCATGAGAATGAAGAGAAATTGTCACCACCGGAAAAAAAAACTTCCTGCTACCAATCCATGATAGGTTTTCTTAGTAAACCATAGCAAATATGATTATAATTTATTCAACCCATCCAAAGAGACACTAGGGTCTTTGTCTTAGGGAGATGGAAAACTACCATATGCATTATTATTAACTCCACTACAAGCAGCAGTAGTGTAACAAATCACACATACTTGTGTAGCATTCTTGTGTATGAAAAGAATATTAAAAGGAAGCTCAGAGAGTAGCTTAGACGTTTATCAGTGATGCATAGCTCTTTCCATGGATCTCTATTTAAAGGACATTTCCTGTAACAGTCAAAGTACTATAGTACCACCTAGTGGTAAAGCAAATTGTTTTTAGTATATGTGCCTTCCTGTTCTCTATACAGCTGATACAGATTATATTTATATAGATCTATATATTTATCAGACCTTTCAACTTCCAAAATACATACTTGTTAGCATTATATGACGCCATAAATCATCACAAAAAGCTCTGAAAGAAAATGATACAAATATATAATTTGCAACATAGCTCAGGAATGCTGTTGATTTCATTATTCGAAAAAGCTTCATAGTATGTCATAAAACTGCAGGACCATAGATCAGAGTATGGGGTTTATGGCATGTCACCTAAATTGTCGTGAATAGCAATACTTTTTATTTATTTTTTTCATTTAATGGCAATGTATTGCATACAGATGCATTTTAAAAAAAATTCCTTGTTTAAGATATTCTATTGTTTTTCCAGAAGGGCCAAATACATCTTACAATTTTTCCACATAAATTAGATGAAACCAATATATACAGTAACTTGTTTAAGGTAAAGCAATAAGCTTCCCCAGCTGAAGGTGAACTTGAATGTGTGTTCCTTAGTTCCCTATCTCTCTGTTACCACAATTTTAATGATAATATATAAAAAGTTTTCCAATATACAAAATATGTGGAAATCATTGCTGATTTGTCCCATGCACAAAGAATTATCACATATGTATACATGCTGGTGGGACTTTACACCATACCATAATTAGATTCAGATGTCTGACATTGGATCTCAGCTCCAATACAGCTTTATAATAAATCATACCATCCAAATTCCAAAGAAAAATAGATATACCTTGCAGATTGCAAAGATGTAGGAATCATAAGAGAATCCATTATCTAGTCTTACTTGGTATACAGTGATTATCTTTGGGAACTCCAAGAATTAATCCCCACTATTAAAATTTTTAGGAGTGTGGTGGCCCAGAGGTGAAGATGTTCATGTCACATTCAGGAGGCTGAGAGTTCAATCCTAAGTAGTAGATGTTTCTCTGTTTGGGTGCGAAGAGACAATATCTGTTCCGAACTCCATGTAGGAGTCAGGAAGGGTATCCAAGTAAATGTTCAGCTCCATTCAGTTGCCATGAGTCCATCCCAATATTAGGGATTACAGAGTCATAAAAAGAAAAAAAGAAAAAGACTTTAATTGGGAAACAGCGGGATTATATCAAGCGGTGAGTTCTGTTCAAATAGCTGCAATGTATGCCCTATCAACTACATTCCACAAACAAAAAAATCTATTACAATTAAGTTTATAGGCACAACTTATTTGTGACTGAAAACTATATAAATGTTCTACAAATGAGTAAGGAATGATTTACCATATTTTCAATTTCCCCCAAAATGCTGTCATCACTGCTTTCCTCTATTTACCTTACAAGAGTATAAGATCGGTGGGGATATAGTTTTCTATTTGAGGAACATCTGTATAATTAATGAAAATGTAATTTGCAATCACAACTTATCTTGAATTCCTGGAAGATTTTACTTAGAGCTGAATATAGCTATTTATCAGACATTGAGTCACTAGTTTAGTCAGTGGCTGACCACATAAGACATATTGATGGACTCAGAAATTCAGATGGATGGCACTTTGAAGATGCAGTGGCAGCAGACAAAAAAATGTTTCTCCACTATCATGTCACTGCTTTTGTAAAAAGAGACAGAGAATGATATATGTTGAGAATCAAACATGTACCATTTTTTTATCTTTCCCTTGCTTGCAACAGAATACTTGATAAAAAATAACCAACTGGTTAGATTACCATGATTCAGAAAACTCCAAAAGATAAACTTGTGAACTTCATTTTGCAATCTTTTTAGAATGAGTATTTAATAGAACTTTATTTTGGATTGTATATAGATTTTGGTGTTACAGTAAAGATTGAGTATATTTGTATAAAAAACATTCTCCCCAAGCTATCCTCCATTCCTAGTTAAAAGAACAGTGTGTATTTGCAGTTATTTTGATCATTATTTTCTTTGAGTAATTATAAAACTATAGCTCAAATCTTACTTATTAAATGCACAGAGTGATCTTAATCAAAGAAAACAATTCAAGAGTAAAACATGTGCATTACATTCAGTTCAGCCCTTGGTAGTTCCAGATAAAACAATGGCTAAGTCATAACTTTCCTATGGTATCATAAATGATAATGCCAGTTTAAGTTAACAATAAATGTCACATGGACCAGCTGAATGACTCATTATAAGATAGTCTAATATGCTTTCTACCTCTCTAAGTAATAAAGGAAGTCAAACTGCCCTGGAAGCTTTAACATCAATTAAAGCTTAAAATAGGGAAGTAATGTATTTCATTTCTCTCCAATTTTTTTAAAAGAGAAGGTACAGAATGCCACAACATAAGGCATAAGGCGTTTTCCTATATCACTGTGCAGTACATAGTGTATGCTTCAGATCAGATCTTACACCTGACAACATTATCTTTAGGAAGAGCTTCATCCACACAAATTAGCAAATCAGAGCTTAGGATCTGTTTTTTAAAAAAGTACACAATACAAGATTTAGCAGGATTGTATCATGAAATATACTGGTCAAGTTTCTTGTTCTTTCATTATTTACAAGGCATTTATCTCAACTCTCATCATGCAAGCTATCTTTTAACTATATTTTTTTCAATGCACACTGAAACCATTTATCAGTATGCAATGCAAGATTCGAAGAGGCATCTTTCTCATTTGATATTTAGTTGCCATGAAACGAACAGTGCCACAATAACTCAGACCAAATCTCTGTTTAAGTCCCAGTGGGTTTAAGCAGCAGGAGTTTCATATCATCCCTAAGTATTTTCAGTGATGGTCTTTGATGTGATTCAGTGCAAATCTAATTCTGAAATATGTGAACTCAGTGCAAATCATATTTCTGATGCAAGACAATGAATAGTTTTAATTAAGCTGGCAACAAACCCCTAAATATTTCAGCTCACTACATGCTCACACTAACATCAGGAGAATTAAAATGTACATTCCTAATCTATCATAATGATGAAATTCAAAATGTTATTGTGTTTTTAAAGGATTCCCATTGTTAGGCAGCATATTCATTATGCTACAGTGACTGCACATCTAATTCCACAGCAGGGAATGTGTTCAAAATACAATATTGCATGCAGCAATAATAATAGATTAAAATACACAGAAATTCAATAAGATGAAATACCGTGCCAAATTCTAAAATCCTACATAGAAAAAAGAAATCACCCCATAATGACATTTGTAATTATGATTTTTTTTCATTTCAATTTGCAGTGTATGCTAATTGTTCTGATAATTACAGCACTTTTTGCATGTTAATTCACATGTTGCCAGCAATATGAAAGAATACTTTCTGAAAACTTTGGTTTGCACCTAAACCTCTGACCAAGTGTATTGGAAAGAAAAGAGCCATTGTTCTTATCTAAGAGCCTTTGTTCTTTCACTAAAACCAAAATACAAGCCATTCACATTCTTGTATTGTAAAAAACAATGAAGAGTGACAAGTGACAGGAGCTACAAAATGACTTAGTATGGCATAACAGTAGAATACTGATTTATGATCTGGGCATGACAACTTCACAGAAAATTTACTTTCTCTTTGTATGCATTTTTCCCATATACACACCCACTTGCACTATAGGAATTTAAGTCTTCACTTCAAGGAAATATCATCAAGACCATTGGATACCTCTATATCACCCTTTCCCTCACCCCCTTCTCCAATCTTATGTAATCCTAATGGCACGAACGTGCCGGCATGTGTTATTTGTGGGGATTGCTTGCACATCTCCTCCATTTGCTTCCTCTCATCACCTCCCTGCAACCCCCACAAATAACACATGCCGGCACGTTTGTGCCATTAGGATTACATAAGATTGGAGAAGGGGGTGAGGGAAAGGGTGATATAGAGGTATCCAATGGTCTTGATGAGGTTCCTAAAGATGGTCTCCCAAGGATACGATGGCAAGGGAGACCCCCTGATAAACTGGAGGGAGGTGCCTCTGTGTCAGAACCCCATATGGATAAATGGGACAGTGGGAAGGATGATTTTCAACAAGGGGAGATGATGAATTGTAAAAGACACTCCATCCGAGATGAGAGGAAACATCTAGAGAGTGATTATAAACCTAATGAGGTGATACACCCCCATGGTGGTTTGACACGGAAAGGCAGCAGAAGTAAGGATAGAATGATAGCCAAAGGGGTTAATGAGGATGTTACAATGATTGGTTACCACGGCCCTATTACGAGATCTAGGGCCCGGATGCAGGCGTCGGTTTATTTATAACTGCTTTTCCCATTGATTGACTTTGTGCCCTGAGGATGTCGGAAGGATCCGATGAAAGCTTGGCCCCTATGATTGTATGCTTTTAAAAGTTTTTAAAGGTTTTTTACTAAACTTTTAATTTTCTTATACTCTCCTGGTGTTCACATTTTTATTTTGTATTATATATATATATATATATATATATATATATATATATATATATATATATATATATATATATATATATATATATATATATATATATATATAATAAAACTTGGAAAACAGTCTCAGATTCAAATTCATTGCTAATTTCCCTGTACTCTGTAATTATATGCATTTAAATCATTTTACTATAATTGTAACAATATACATGTGGTTGACAGTGATGCTACGGTGAGATTGCTAGATTCATCCTTAGTTTTAGAAGATTCCAAATGTTTAATAAATCCTGGAGTCCTGGGTACTCTCTGATGTTGGTAGTTTGCTTGCTTGATTCAGTAACATAATCAGTGCTAATGAGTGTAAGTGTCAAGTCTCGAATTCCAGTCTTGCTGGTGAGACAGACATTGCTTCTCAACTTGCCAACAAGCTCAGGGGGAGGGGAGAGATCTGGAATACAGACTTCAAAGCTTAAGGAAGCAGACCGTGGGAACCAAGGACAGTTGCTAGGTATCTGGCCAGGATCTAGAAATGCATTCTCATAAGAATATTTTTTAACTTGATTGGGGAACGTGACTTGACCCAGAGGGAGAAGGAAGAAACCAGTGCTTTTACTATAATGATTTGGGTGGGGTCTGGTCAGAGCTTGTTTTACTTTCATATATGCCGATATGGTGTACTCAATACAATTTTGCATTAAGAGACTGAAAAATCTCAAAAGCATTTGCTTGGTTGGCTTTGCTAGTTGGAAATTTGACAGTAAGATTTTTTTCCTGTTTTTATATTGTAGCTTGTTCTGACACTATTGATGGGGGTATGGTTTTCTCCATTGTAGTTCCTTTATTAGGGTATTGTTTTCTGCTTGATTGTTGATCTGATATTAATCCCTGCTGTTTTTGTGTTGATTGCTGGATGTGTTCTGTCTTTTTGCTTCCTTCATAGCTATATTATTGTATCTGTGGAATTTGCTGAGTGCAAGCTTCCAGAAATTCTCTACATGTTGTACTTGGTTGCATAAACAGAGACATAGAATCAAAATCATATGAAGCATTAGTACCACTTTATAAAACCTTAGTAAAACCACACCTGGATTATTGGATCCAGTTTTGGTCATCACATTACAAAAAAGATGTTGAGACTTTGGAAAAGGTGCAGTGAAGAGCAACTAGGATGATTAAAGGCCTGAAGGCTAAAATATATGAAGAATGGTTGCAAGAACTGGGTATGGCTAGTCTAGAAGAAAGAAGGACTGGGGGTGATATGATAGCAGTATTCCAGTATTTGGAGGGCTGCCATAAAGAAGAGGGGAGTCAACTTATTTTCCAAAGGAACAGAAGGCAAAACAAGAAACAATGGATGGAAACTAATCAAGGAGAGAAGCAACCTGGAATTAAGGAGAAACTTCCTAACAGTAAGAACAATCAACCAATGGAACAGCTTGCCTTCAGAAGTTGTGAGTGCTTCATCACTGGAGGTTTCTAAGAAAAGACTTGACAGCCACTTGTCTCAAATTGTATAGGGTCATGTGCTTGAGCAGATGGTTGGACTAGAACACCTCCAAAGTCCCTTCCAGCTCCATTCTGATTGCTTGCTTGCTCTGGGATTCTTACAATTTCCCAGTTGAAACTATGGTTGAATCTACCCATATGTTGTGACTTTTATTGCATCCTTAGATTATTATTGTGTCTTCTGATTGTTAGTTAGTGTTCATGAATGTGCCTGCTAATGTTCTATCTGTCTTACATTGTGGCTGTCCTTACACTGTATTTTATAGATGAGTCCTATTTTTCTTCTTCTTGGGTTACTGGGTCATTTGGTTTACTTAAGATGTTTTGGAAGGTGTTAAGATGTTGGATTGTGTGTAGGACAGTGTTGTATGGTTGTAATGGTCTGTTGGTTGTTTCTGAGATGTTTTTGATAAGTGTTATTCTTCCCTAGATTCTGTTGGCTGTATCTTGATGGGTTAAATGATCAGGCACTTTTTTGTAAAGTTGCATGAGTATCCATTTTGTTGGAAGATATTGTATCAGTGGTCTGTTTTGTGGCATTCTGAGTTTCTATGGTGTATTTGTGTTCCATTACTAAAGTAACAATCCAACATCCCACAAAAACAGCTATGTAAGAACATTATTCAGACAAGTCAAACAAAATCTTTCTCTTTTCTGATTTAATGCACCAAAATTTTTTATAGTTTATCTGAATTTTCAAAATTGTTTGTTTGACATATTTTATCTTTTGGAATTCTTCCATCAATTGTTGCTTGATTTTATTTGGCTCTTTGAATGCTTCTTATCTTGAGTTGGTTTTGTGAATCATTCTAGTTCCTTTATTATGGACACTTTTTAATATGTTTTGTATGTTTGTACATTGGTTTTTAGCTTATTTTTATGCATTTTATGTTATATGACATTGCATACCAAAACAACTAGACACAAAGACAGATTTCCCCCCCCCTCCATGTTATCAGTCTGCTAAACACCTACTACCAACAGCGCTGTCTTATGCTTAAGAATATCTAACCATGTAGTAGGGCTATATTACTATTATCCTTCTCATCTTTCCTATTCCCTACTCCTATTGGTATCATATGACTATTACTTATGCTTTATGATTTATGATTTATCACTTTATTGCTTGTATGTACACTGAGAGCTTATACACCAGAGACAAATTGGTTGTGTGTCCAATCACACTTAGCCAATAAAGAATATTCCTTTTCTTATCTTATCTTTTTATATGTCTGTATATTGGTTTTTTGCTTGTTTTTATTGTATTGTTTTTATCTGCTTATAAACTAATACCGTGAGCTGCTCTGAGTCTTTATATAAGAAGAAAAGCCATAGAAATCAAATAAATGAAATAAAACAATATTTTATTTGCAACATACATCTTGATATGCATATAATATGTGTACTGGCAACAATTTTTTGAAGACTAGATTAACTGTATGTTAAATTGTTAGTTTGAAACAAACATTCCATTTCCTGAACAATACATTGTCATGTTCTGGCAATTCCAGTTCCAAAAGAGAGCATTCTCTATGTTGCATCAGAAAACGCCAATCCTTGTGGATTACTGTTAACAGTAATTGATTTTAATATTGTAGCATTCTTTATTTTATGAGTTTTGGGAATAAGGGACAGTGTCATTATGGAAAACTGAGATACAATGTGTAGATATATGTAACACAGCAAAATTTATTCATCCACAGTGCTGCTGGCCTAGTGGTTCAAAAATTGACAGTTGTTGCCTGAATGCTGAGACTTCTATCATCTAAGTCTACCAATATAATTATAGCTTTCTACTTACCATGTGTACAATCTTATGTATGTGTTCAAGTAACAAAGTGTTATTTTACTAATCTCAATATGCTCTGATTAACACCATTATCTTTATACAACACATAGTCACTGAACTTTTGTTTAGTCGAGTTCTAATTATTGGCCTTTTTCTTCTATATAATGATGATAATGTTTGCTACTACTGTCTGTTGTTTGCTTTGCAGATTAGGGAAGAACTCTGGAATAAGGATAATTGTTTCTCTAATTCAAACACATTTAAAGAACTCCAACAAAATTAAAATGAAAGTAATGGCTAAGCACAGCACTCAACAAATTCAAGTTGGGTAACCTGTATTGTTAATAAGGCAAAAAAAAAAAAACCCATACAGAGGATGGACTCATGGAATGTTTTCTAACATCTTGACCAGCAGGAACCTTGTGGCCATTGGTCTTTTTTTTTTTTTTTTTGCAATGATGTAATATATTGTGGTCTATACATACTTTCTTTCTAGACTAGAGACTAACCAGAATGTATACTGTATGCATATAACCTAATTTCATTGCCCCAGCAGAACCCAGTTCTGTACTTTTATTGTTGTTTTGTGCATGTCTAATCAGGAATAATACTATATATGCATACTTGTGTTTCATCACTGCCCTTATTTGCACCTATGTATGTTCATATCTCTGTGTTATGTGAACCATAGTGTGAACTGCATCCCTAGTCTGGGCCAGGTGAGACTTAGAATAGAGCAGTCAGCAGCATTCTAAGCTGCTGACCACTGCAGGGTGCTATTCTCATAGGGATGAATTGGGGTCTTCCCTTTTAATATACCTCCCTGGCTTTGCCTCATTTTTTGACTCAGTGTGTTATTTGCCAGCTTCTTCTCCCACATGACATTTTATCCTGTTTTGATCTGTTCTTGTACAGAAGATTAAGAATGACCTATGATCTGAAGATCATCATTTCTATATTAAACAGATATTGAAAGAAGATACTTTTTAAAACTGTTGTCTCCTATTGGATGCTGCACAGAGGTTCATCTAATGCAAACCCTGGATTCATCAAGTTAATAATGGTAATCTATATAAACTTTGAAATTTCATGCATATATTTTGGTATATTTTGTTGCTTTCTAGTGTGAGTATTTTTGTAATGTTAGTTATTGATATTTTTTCTTATTCAGTACTGATTCACTGCATCTAATCTCTAATCCAAATCTTTTAGATTTGCTGAATTTTTACTGGCTACATATTATCCTTTTATCTGTTGAGAAAAAGTGAACCAGAATAAAAATGAAATAAATATATGGTATTTATATGAAGCTTAACTACTTCTGTCTTTATATGTGGTCATTAGGAATGGAAAATGATTTGATAGTTCCTTAACAAGTGTTAAGATGAAATGAGAAAAGTGCATCTGGCTTCTTCCAAGTTAGACATCATCATTATCATCATCATCATCAAGTTGGAAGGGACTTTGGAGGTCTTCTAGTTTAACCCCCCATTCAGGCAGGAAACCCTATACCAGTGATGGCGAACCTTTTAGAGACCGAGTGCCCAAACTGCAACCAAAACCCCACTTATTTATCATCGGGTGCCGGATGGGTGTGACCCACTGGGTGGGCATGGCCCACTGGGTAGGGTGGCCTACTGGGTGGGTGTGGCCAGCTCAACATTACTCACGTCAGGGGCACTTGTGCAGACCTGGGCAGGACTGGGGCAGATCTGAGGGTCTCCAGCGGAGGGGTGGGTGGGACCAGGGTGAGCGCCATGGTTTGGTCCACTGGAGGAGCCTCACTGAGCCTCAGCCATGCAGGGGGGGCCCTGGACGGTGGCATGGACTGCCTGGCCCTTGAGCTCCCAAGGCACCACAACCCACAGCCCTGCCTATCCTAGCCGCACTTCCCCAAGGGGCCCAGCTGCATTTGCCTGTCCCTCAAGGCTACTGCTTCTGTGCTCGCTCTGCTTGGCCAGGTTGCTCATGGTGGGTGCAGGAGGGCAAAGTGTGTGGGTCAGAGGGAGACCCACTCCCTCTCCATGCGAGGAGATCTGGCTTTGTAACCAAAGCATCCTCAGCAATAGGATGGTGAAAGCGCAACAGGGCTGCTGGTGGCCAAGTGCTAAGGCAGGACTTCCCTCAGACTTTCCCTCCCTCTTATTCCAATCTCCTTCCTTCCTTCCTTCCTTCCTTCCTTCCTTCCTTCCTTCCTTCCTTCCTTCCTTCCTTCCTTTTTTCCTTCCTTCCTCCCTCCCTCCCTCCTTTTCATTCCCATCTCTTCTCTTCTTTCCTTCCCTTTCTTTCTTCCTGTTTCCCTCCCCTCCTTCCTTATTTCCTTCCTTCCCTCCCTCTCTCTGTGCCCAGGAAGGGATAAGGGGAGGGGGAGAGGTTGGCAGCACTTCTCTCAAAGACTATTGGAAGAGACCTTTGAGATCTGGATGTATACCATTCCAGACAATGGAATATCCAATCTCTACTTAAAAGCCTCCAGTGATGGAGCATCCACAACTTCTGAAGGCAAGACTTTTCACTGGTTAGTTGTTTTCACAAGTCCTCAGTTGTAGACTGGTTTTCTTCTTGATTCATCATCATCATTGGCATCCTTCAGTCTCGAGAGACTATGGTATCATGCTCTGGAAAGAGATCCCAAAACAGCATCTGGTGTGGCTAAAAAGGCCAATTCGAGAGTGGCAGTCCCTTCCACACTGAGGGCAGATACAATCTGTCCCCTGTCTTCTTGATTAGTTTCAATCTATTATTGCCTTCTGATGCTTTGGAAAATAGTTTGACTCCTTCTTCTCTATGGCAGCCATCAAATATTAGAACATTGTTATCATGTCACCACCCCTAGTCCTTTTCACTAAGCTAGACACACCCAATTCCCACAAACATTTGTCATATGTTTTAGCCTCCAGCCCCCTAATCATCTATGTTTACCATCCATTTAGACAAGATGGTCCCCCTGGTTTGGTTTATAAAACAGTGGCCATGAGCAGAGCCTTCTCAGAGGCAGCACCCCAATTATAGAACTTTCTTCCAAGGAAAATATGAACAGTGCATCCCTCACCCATTTAGAGGCAACTCCAAACACTGTTCAGCCAGGCATATATAGAACAACACCACATTTTATGGTCAAACAGCACTAAGTAAATTACTACTAATATTTTTCTTTCTTAAAATAAACACTTTTAATATTGTTTTAAGCAGTGCTGGTGATGCTTTACAATAGCTGTCTTTGAGAGTTTTTTTTTTTATAAACCACCCTGGATTTCTCAGAAACATTTAATTTCGAAGGGGGTGGGGGAAGAGATGATATTGAAGGGGATGGGTGAAGAGATGATATTGAAGGGGGTAGAGAAAGAGATATTAAAGGGGGTGGGGGAAGAGATTATATTGAAGGGGTGGGGGAAGAGATGATATTAAAGGGGGTGGGGGAAGTGTGTGTGTCTGTGAGACAGAGAGAGAGATCCCCTTTTTGTAAGTTTGCTTACTTTGCAATGTTTTCATTTCCCTGGAGGCCTGGAAAATGCTTCTGCCGCCCGGATCTAGGGCTGCAGAGAGATTTTGCGTCCCCCACGGCCAATCTGGGCAGCAGAAGCATTTTCCAAGCATCTGCAGCCCGGAAAAGAAGAAAAAACTTCCTCCCTCTTCCAGCACCTTAAAGCTACAGGACATGAAATTGATTTTGAAGGAACCAAACTAATCTCCAAAACTGAACACCACAACAAGAGAATAATTATGGAAGCCATCGAAATAGAAAAACACCCCCACAGCATGAATAAATGTGATGATACCTCCCGCCTACTAGATATCTAGAAACTAGCCCTAATCAACAAATGGGTCCTAGCCACAAAAACTGACACCGGACCCAGAACAACACAGTACGCCACCACCATTCACCCTCACCAGACCCAAACCCAAGCCCAAACCCATCCCTCAGACGAAATGCAACCACCATCCAGAAGCCAAACCATGACGACATCACCAGCTGCTGCACCTCCCTCTGACCCCCACACAAAGCAAATGGACACACTCCATGAACACAGAGCTAGACCGCAAACTCAGAGCCAAACCAAAGCCCTGTATGCTACATCACAGCCTTCGGGTAAGGTTCTACATTTAGGCAAGAAAAACCAAATGTACATGTATAGTATCGGGGGTACCTTGCTCAGTAGTAGTAACTGTGAGAGGGATCTCAGAGTCCTAGTGGACAATCACTTAAATGTGAGCCAGCAGTGTGCTGCAGCTGCCAAAAAGGCCAACACAGTGCTAGGCTGCATTAACAGAGGGATAGAATCAAGATCAAGTGAAGTATTAATACCACTTTACAATGCCTTGGTAAGGCCACACTTGGAATACTGCATCCAGTTTTGGTCACCACGATATAAAAAAGATGTTGAGACTCTAGAAAGAGTACAGAGAA
>NW_015387954.1:274722-278373 GCF_001527695.2 Protobothrops mucrosquamatus | reverse complement strand
GGTAATTAGTGTATGAGCCAGTACGTCATCGATCAGTCAAGTGCTACGCTCGCGTCAAGACTGGGCATAGGTCCAAGGACAGGGCGTGACAACTTTGGCTGACTTGATCTGATTGGGCAGGAATACAGTCACAACCCACGGGTGGATCCTCCATCTCCGTGCTGAGAAAAGGCGTTCAGGTAAGACAACGCCCCTTCTCCTGTAGTCTCTCATTTTAAAGTTAATTTATTTAATGGAAAAGACACTAATCTTTCTTTCACATAAATACAGTAAAGTATTTAAACTTTAGTAAGATTTATTCTCAACTAAGTGAGCATAGGATTGCAGCCTTAAAATCTTCTGTTTATAACCCAATTTGCACTCTTTTCCTAAGCACCCTAAGCTTCCTGTGACAGTTCTCTAGGATTACAGCAAGTAAATTTAGTTAGCACTGTTCAAGCAAAAATGCATGCTACTGAAATGCAAACACACAGAGGGCCAGCATGTGTGAACTTCGCAAAGCAAAGATAAATTTTCTTGTCTGGCTTTCTTTGTAGCAAAGATACTTCATTCAAAGCAATTTCTTAGCATTCAAAGTTGGCTTATTTTTTCCGCCCCTTGTTCTTTCCAGCCTGTTATATATCTCCATAGTTTGGCTTTTCCACTTCTAATACTCTGGCTAAATTCCTGCCTGCTTTCCAATCAAAGCAAATGGAACATAGCAGGGAGCATTTGCTGTTCTCTTTACAACAGTAGAACAATCTGATAGGAAGGGAGAGTGCTTCATTTCATTTCATTTCTTTCAAAAAATAAAATGTGGGCATACCAATTCTTCAGTAAGTGCATTAGGCTTTGTCATTTTTTTTCCTAATATTCTTGGCCTAAAAACGAGGGTATATTGCTTTATATTTTTAAAGTTCAGATTTCAAAACAAATAACTTGTGTGTCTTCTCAGTGTAGACGACTGGAGCGGGGTATCATTGCAAACAATAAGGACAAGATTTATTGTTGCAAAGCTAGCAATATGGGCAAGGGAAGAGATGCAGTCTTATTGTTAGTCTCACATTCAAGGACTGATTTCAGGATTAAGTCTGGTGTGTGGTGCTGAGCTTCACATTTTCAGATAAACCCAGAACGATTTGTAATTCTATGATTTCTACATACATCATCTCCTCCATATTTATGAAGTCTACATGCAAGTCCAACTGGATATATTTGGATGTTTCCCCAAGACAAATGTAATAGCCCTGAAACTTTGGAGGTTGGGATTTGGAACACTCATGAGTATGAGAGAGGAAGGATTCAAAGGAGACATGATCAGATGAACTGTTTTAAATTTATCAGATCTGATTAATTGTTTTAAAACAGATGTCAGCAAAAAGGCTCTGGATGGAACTGAGAAGCAATGACTAGAATAATTGACAAGCATTTTTCTACTGGGGCACGTGGGGATCAGGTTTTCTCATATCATCCCCACCCACAGATAAGTGTTTAAAGAGGTTGAAACCAATCATACTACTGTGTATGACTGGCAGAAGACAGGCAGAAGAATAACACTTTGGCACAATAATGAAAATGGGGATGGATTAATTAGATTTTATTTTTAACCCAAGGCAAGGGTTGGTACTGTTCCATGAAATCTTTTAAATATGAGGATAAAAACTAAAGTAAGGAAGAAAAAAGAAATTAAAAAAAGCAAAAGCCAAAAAAAAAAAAGAAAGAAAAAAATTGAAGAAAAAGAGAAAAGAATGAAGATATAAAAAAGTGACTATTGGTATTCTAGCATAGCAGTTATAAGTACAAATATGTCTTAACCTCTCTACCTAAAATTGCAACATTTTAGTCTTCTTTTTATAATCTATCTTGTCTAATCATCAAAACCATAAATCACAAATTCATTTTTTTATTTTTACACAAAAAGTCCTTATGAGGCTTCCAGTCACCAATAAATATAAATAATGTCTTTTCTCTAGCCAAACAAGTCAATTTATCAGCAGACTCTCTGCACATATCATAATCTTATTGAAATATTAAAATCATAGCTTTTTTCTAACTGTTTATCTATTAATCCTTAAAGGTAAAGTTCCAGCTTCAATTGAATATTGATCTTTAAAATTCTTTGTACTAAAGTATGTATTTGAATCCAAAAATTCTTAGCCTTTTTACATCTTCACCAAGGATGATAAAATCTCTCTTCATGTTGTTCATATTTCCAAAATACATTTGAAGTGTCTTTAAACGTTCAAGATAATTTCTTTGGTGTCATGTATTAATATTAATGATACATCAATTTATAAAAATTCTCTTTGAGATCATAACACAGTGTAAATTTTAACCCTTTTAACCATTTATTTTCCCATTGATCCATCTGTATGTATAACCAAAATTCTTATCCATTTTATCATATATTCTTTAATATGTTCTTCCTCTGTTTCAAATTTCAACAAAATATTTGTACATTTTAAAAATTACATATTCATCCTCAGTACACAATTATATCTCAAAAGCTGACTTATTTTGCTCCTTATCATGGGTCTTTTTATCCATTTTAAATATTTCAGATAAGTATAAATATGAAATTCAGGAGTTTCCAGAAATAACTTCTGTTTATATCTATTCCATATTCTCAATATGGCATGTCTAATAAAATTATGTTTAAAGTCACATTAATTTAACTTTATTTTACCATAAATATCCATACCATCCAAACCTTAGTTCGTGACCTTTAACTGAAAAAGTCTGTCAAACTGTCTAGTTGGTGAATCCAGAAAAAGAAATTTAGTAAAACATTATTTTACCAAGAGTATAAAACTTTACTGAATAAACCACATTGGCACAGAAGAAGTGAAACCAGCTCTGGATTTCCCATGCAAATGCAAGCATAGTTAATTCTCCCTTTCCCTACGGGCCACCCACAATCCATTACATCCACCAATCACTTGTATTCATTTTGTTATGGGAACCAGCCAGCTAGGCTGGACATCTGCCTGGTGTGTCCTTGAAATGGAAGCAATGTCTCAGGAGAGCTGACGGACGCTTGGATACCATTCCCCCGCCCTTGCATTCCATTCCACCCCCTCCCTTTTACTGTCAAGCTGTGAGCAAAGCAAAATGTAGATGAAAATGTAGGTCAGTCTTGACAAAGTCTCTTGTTTCTCAGCAACTTCCAGACCAAACAATAAGTAGCAAAATACAACTTCAAATCAAGTCAACCCAACCCTCTTCTTTCCTTTGTAATGCTATATTTTTAAACTTTTTTCCCCTTGCCACATAAATTTAGATATTTGTTATCAATCAGGCATTGTCTAAAATACCAACATCATTCATGGCAGAATATTCATTTTTATCACAGAAATTCTCCCCAACAGTGACAATTTTAATTTCTCCCAAGTGTTCCATGAAATCTAATGGAAGGAGATGAGCAAGGGACCCTTGTTCCTTTAATTGGGAATATCACATCAAGAGCAAAATTACAGTGGAAACAGTTACCACAGGCAAAGATCTTCATGTGGTAAGTGATTCATGAAGATACTTTGAAAGAGCCGTTCATTGCAGCACTACCTTACATGGAAGGTATTTTAGGGCTGCAGCTCAAAACAATCCAACCTGAGATTCTTGAAGACTGATCTACATAGTGGGTTAATGAGGAGTGTGGTTAAAGCTTCAGTCCAT
>NW_015387954.1:251525-272837 GCF_001527695.2 Protobothrops mucrosquamatus | reverse complement strand
TAATATATTATCATGTTTCTTTTCATGTATATCAGTATTTATATCCTAGCCTTCTTGTGTCCACATTCAAACCAATTCACTACAACTTAAACGTGAATGCAGTATCAGACCATGTGTTCAGTAACTAATGTATTGAAAACAGAAAAACAATTTGTGGATACCTGGCTTTTAAATAAAATGTACTCTAAACAGGTAAAAATTACTGTAAACTGTAATATTGGTATAGTTGCTAAGAAAAATATCTATTAGGTGCAAAAGATCATGTCTACAATGAAGGTTCCATTAAACTGGAATGGGATAATTCACCCTGGCCGACTCACCTAGCTGTCTCACCATGTCTGTCTCGCCCCAGCTGATTCACCGCAGCCAGATTGCTACAGGGCAACTCACTGGAGCCAATTTGCCATGGGACAACTCAACGCAGAACAGTTCAGTGTGGGATAACTCAAGAAAAGGATAAGTAGAATTGCAGCTCACCCTAGCCTTGAGGACTTCTAACCTGAGAAGATTCAAACTTAAAACAAGATAAGGTCCACAGGAATTCATTTGTCCCTCTCTTGAGTTATCCAATAATAATAATAATAATAATAACAACAACAACAACAACAACAGAGTTGAAAGGGATCTTGGAGGTCTTCTAGTCCAATCCTCTGCCCAGGCAGGAAACCCTATACCATTTCAGACAAATGGTTGTCCAGTCTCTTCTTTAAAAACTTTCAGTGTTGGCAGATTGTTCCACTGATTAATCCTGTATTGAATTGCATCAATGCAAGTTGTCCTGTGGTGAGTTGTCCTAGACACCAATTAAACTGATTTATTTCTAAAACTAAGAATCTTCTCAACTAATGATCATCACTTGGTTGCAATTAGATAAGGGTCAATGGCAGTCAAGGTTTGTATGAACTTACTTTGTTTGTGCCTATGTAGTGATTGTAGGCTGATCCCCCTTTTCACCACTCCTCCTGACTCTGCCAGTCCTTCTCCTATAATGTTTCTGTAATCACTCACAGCTAGATTAGCATTTAATAGTTTCTTTTCATCTGGCTACATTCCATCCCTTCCCTTCAATATGGCTCCCTCATAGGCTACACAGAAGAACTTTCATAGCATGTCAGATTTAAACATGTTGGCAGGAGTCTGGTTGAGCCAAGTAGAAACGAACTATGAGTTGTAGGCAAAAACAAGTGAACAGGCGATAGGGTTAATATTGTATGTTTTGGTATACAAATAGTCCTTGATATGCAAAGTTTGAAGGTACGATGAGTCTCCTCAGGAGTGCTTGCAACCCAGTTCTGAAGTCCCAATAGCTGCCCCCTGCCCCACATTTTTGGTGCTTGGCAATCGGCCTGCATTTAAAGTTGAATGCAGCATTCTGTGGTCAAGTGACTATGTTTTACAATGTTTTTGTAGAAAACCCTCATCTCTGGGTTTTGGCAAAAGTGGCCCATAGTGAACAATTGGGTCACTTAATGACTGTGGCATTCATAAACAATTTCCCACAAAAAAGATAATAAAATCAGATCAGTCATGTGACAACCAGCTTTATTTCCATTACAATTTACACCATAATAGGCAGGGTTCATTATGGTTCTAAATTGAGGACTACTTGTATGACTAGGAAGGGGAGAGTAATAAATATTCAGAATGCTTTGGCAACGATAGATTCTGGTGACACCTTTTCCAAGTAACAACTTTTAATAAAATGCATAAGCTTATATGAAATGTAGTTCATTTCATCAGATGCAGAGTGATTGAAGTGATGTGTGGTTGATTGGAGTAACTTCAGTGGTGGAGTCATTGTGCACTGGTGATAATTTTTTACACTGAAGCAGGTTTTGAATAAGAATAGGGAACTTCAGTAAAATTGAAATCACCAGATCAATCTTATAGGTATGAACTCAGAACTTCAATACTGCATTTATGCTAAGTAATTTTTATATTTAAATATATATATTATATTAAATTATATTTAAATTCTATAAAAATAAAATGGTGTTGCATTATATCTGATACCAGGTTATTTGCTTGCCCTGATGTTCCACAATGCAGAATTGATCATCCAATTTTGGCTAGGGAATAAAATTAGTCAGGTTTGCTGCATATTTCTTCATATATAATCTTCTGAAAAAATATGGAAGAGCTGGGACAGTACTTGATCACATGAAGTGTTAATACCACTTTATAACACTTGGAATACTGCACCCAGTTTTGGTCACCACGATGTAAAAAAGATGTTGAGACTCTAGAAAGAGTACAGAGAAGAGCAACAAAGATGATTAGGGGACTGGAGACTAAAGTATATAAGGAATGGTTGCTGGAATTGGGTATGTCTAGTTTAATGAAGAGAAGGACTAGGGGTAACATGATAGCAATATTTCAATATTTGAGGGGCTGCCATAAAGAAGAGAGAATCAAGCTTTTCTTCAAAGCGTCTGAAGGCAGGACAAGAAGTAAAGGATTGAAACTAATCAAGGAGAGAAGCAACTCAAAACTAAAGAGAAATTTCCTGACAATTAGAACAATTATTCATTGGAAGAACTTGCCTCCAGAAGTTGTGAATGTTCCAACATTGGAAGTTTTTAAGAAGAGATTGGACAACCATTTGCCTGAAATGGTATAGGGTTTCCTACCTGAGCAAGGGGATGGACTAGATAGAAGACCTCCAAGGTCCCTTCCAACTCTGTGGGTATGTAGGTAAGGGAACTTCAGAAACTGTTGATAGATCAGGGTCTAGGACACGGATCAGATTACTTTCTTTTCACTCTTATATTTATCAGCAAGGGAATGATGCTGACTAGTTTTAAATTACCCATCTATGTTTACTATGCTTAGAAAGTGGCAGAAGTGAAGATGATGGGGGTCAAATTCGTCCTACCGCTATGTAGGATGCAGAATGGAAATTCTGGTGACATAGAAATCTGGTTGCATATATGTTTGATGACACTAATTTGGATAATACTGTTTGATATTAAAGTTTTTTTCCAGTGAGTAAAATTGTGAAAAGTTGCTTAAATTAGAAATGGATGAAGATGTCCTTTAATAATTTTGGGTAAAATGTCATGTACTTTAAAGAAAGAAGAGGAAGGAGGAGGTTTAATTATGACTCATGAAAATTAGAATAAGACTTCTCATTATTAGATATTCAGTTCCTATTTAATTGTTGGTTATTTATGTGCAATATGCAATAAATATGTAATATTTATTTGCATATTTATTTCATAATAATAAAGCCAGTTGGGTGACCTTGGGCCTGTCACTCTCTCAGCCCAACTCACCTCACAGGGTTATTGTTGTGGGGAAAATAGGAGGAAGGTATGTTTCGTATATTCATCATCTTGAGTAAAAATAATAGAAGTGGGATACAAATTCATCATATCTTATCATATACAGTACATATCACATCACCATCAGTCAGTTGCAAAAGGCAGTTTTAATTGAATATTTTTCTCTTGAGATGATGCCTTTAGCATCATCAAAGCCCAACATCTGCCTATTTCAGGTCCTTGGGCGGGACTTGATAGGTGGACAAAAATACCAAATTCAGTCTAAACATCGAGCTGACTGTGCAACAAGCTATCATAATAAAAAGAAAACCAATATAGTACCAATAGTAATAGATGCTTTGGGTGCAGTCCCAAAACAACTGGAGCTCCTCTTAAAAACCATTGACAAAATCACCATTAATCAATTGCAAAAGGCAGCTTTACTCAAAACAGCTTACCTCTTGCAACAATACCTTTAACATCATCAAACTTCCACATCTGCCTATCCCAGTCCTTGACAAAAAAATCTTGGACAACACTTAGAAAATCTGTGCATTCATAATACTTCCATCTGTCAATTTCAAAAAGCCACACTTATTGGATTTACACATATACTATTACTATGTCATCACATAGTATATGTGTATACTTAACTCGGTGTGCATAAAGACCTATACCAGCTAAAGAACTGGTAGCTGTGATTTCATATGATGTGTATATCATAATCTTTATTAGTGGTTGAGGGTCACTTATACAAGAATAAATAAGAACAATAAATTATTCTCCTATGACCATTAAAAGTAATAGACATGGAATAAAAACATTAGGATAATATCAGTAAGTACAAAAATGGCCCTCTTCAAAAGAGCGGTGTTGGCAAATAATATAATTAGTTCTTTGAAGGCCTAAGTTTTAACTAACTTAAATATTTTGTCTGAATGCTAAGCTTCCAGGAGTTCCCTAGTATTTTCCGGTTTAGCTTGGTATAGGATGCTCATAGAGTACAAGAATTCCACAATTCAACCCTGAGCTACATATATTCTTTTCTGTTAATCCTATTTGTTTAAATGAAGCACTTTTCTTAGTTGTTATTAAATATTTACTTTCTTCTCACTCTGTACAATTACTCATTTTATTTGCTTTATGAAAACAACTGGTATCTTAATCAGGAAGGAGGAATGACCTGATAAATAAAGCATGCCATTTTTATTTAAGCTCTTTAATTTGAGGAAGCTGAAAAAGTAGGGTTGAAGCAATCATCTTTAATTAGAGATTAAATAATACTTCTTTGAAACAAAAAAAAAGGTTTGTAATCTATTTTCAAGATTGTCAGTTGCTTGAAAGTGTAAGGGATTTATTATGATGTCTTTAAAATAATAATTTGCAGAGTTCAAGGATAGGAAAATGCTATGATGGAAGTTGATATGGGCAAATACCAATTAAATACTTAAATAGTTTTCTGTTATTCATTATGTGTATGCATTTTCTAATTATGCCTTTTGTTTAATAGCTCAAAATATTTATGCTGCAACAACAGTTTTTATTTAAACATATTTTTAAAACAAGGTAGTAACTAATAGTGAGAAGAATTTTGTTAATACCTTTTTCA
Organism: Protobothrops mucrosquamatus; assembly: GCF_001527695.2. Lineage (NCBI taxonomy): Eukaryota > Metazoa > Chordata > Lepidosauria > Squamata > Viperidae > Protobothrops > Protobothrops mucrosquamatus. The sequence continues at coordinate 267,965 of NW_015387954.1, read as the reverse complement.
GAATAGGTCCCAAGAGTGAAATAAGATGTAACTTATTTCCATTTTATACATTTAAATTATTTTTATTTGTTTTTCCTCATAATTTTGTCATGTCATTTATTAAGTCAAGACTACATTCATAAACATTGTTTCCCCATTTGGACTAAATAATTGCAGACTCTTAAAATAAAGATTTTGAGAACTAGATCAAAATCTGTAAATGCATTCAGAATGTTAAATGTTTTGTAAGCAATTAAATGGGCACGTATCAACAGCTGCAAATATAATATAAAAAGTATAATATAAATTATATGGAAGATCATATAATGCATTTTCTGCGTTTGTTGTGAGGTAATATTAATCAGTTCTCCTTCACATGAACTGAAATTCAGATGGAAAATGGTTTTGAACGGCAAGATTTCCCATTTATCTAATAAAATGATTGTGCTTATATGATATTACAAATGACAGATCCAGGATGCAGATAAATTTCTACATGGAAGAAAATTGTACTTCATATGAAACAGCATAAACGTTGATGAACTGAAAACATTTCTTTTGATTTTCTTTACAGTTTTACTCCACAATATTTCCCCTAACCTGATACGAGAAGCCTAGTTCCAAAATATGGGCTGAATGGAAATCTCACTGCCAGTTGTTTCCTAATTATGAAAAATATTCATCATATAAATGTCATATAAAATGTATATTTCCACAAAATGTTTTCTGTCTAATGACAAGTGCTTATGCTGTGCAGTCAGAAATGTTTGAAACATATGGTGTGAATGCTTGCAAATAAATATAAATATAAAATCCGCAGCACTTTCATTATAAAGTAATTTTCAACTGGTATTGGGATTGTTATGTTTAATAGAAATTAAGCTTAGAGAAAACAGCAGCTTATTATGATGCTCTCCTTTATGAATTATTGATATTTTCAGAACATTTACTCTTTTTTTGTTTGTGAACACTTAGAGCAGTATAAACAGGGATACTCTCTCTCTCTCTCTCTCTCTCTCTCTCTCTCACACACACACACACACACACACACAGAGAGAGAGAGAGAGAGAGAGAGAGAGAGAGAGAGGCAGAATAAAAATGGTTAAGCCAGACATTCTCTTTCAGCCCTAGGAAGCAGGCAAGGGTAAACTACTTCCAGAAAACCTTGTTAAGAAAACTGTAGGAACTGAGTCAACACTGAATTGAAGGTATACATATACTGTATAAAACCCCAGGTTTACCCAGTAATATTCTTCCCATTGACACTATCCAGTGAATATATAGTTAGTCCAAAACTAATATTCAACGCTGAATCTATCACATCTGACTAGTCTTTACATTTTAATGATAATAGGGAAAATAATGTACCACCCAATTTCCAAAATCAGAGATTGTATTAATGTTTGTCTTTTTCTCAGTTTGAGAAATGGTTTGGTGTAGTGGTTAAGGTGCTTGGTAAGAAACTGGGAAACCATGAATCTCGTCCTTCAGACATGGAAGCTGGCTGTGGGAAGTAAATCATTATGCTCTTTATAAGAGTCTACAGTTAATCAGGGAGAAAACTGGAGATGGAAGTTAGAATTGCTATACTTACTCTCTAGTCAAGTGGTGATATGTCACTATATTTGGAGACGAGAGACAAGAAAATTGTGTACCTCCATACTTTATTCCCTGAAGCTGAGACTCCTGTTTTCTGTATGTGATAAAATATATTCCTTTAAAAAGTATTTATTTAGTATACTATTGCTAACTTTATATTTCTGTTCTTATAAAAATGTTAAAAAAAATCAAACATTGTTTGCAAGGGAAAAAATGAAACATTTCTTTTGAAGGTTAAACATAAAGTATGCATTTTAACCATTTTCTCAACAGTAGTGTGATTTTTTTTTTAAGTGACTTTTGTAAGCATAAGTATTTTCCTCTCCTAGAAGTGTTCTGAAACCATTCCCCTGGCCTTCACTTCTTATCTTGGTCTAGATGCTTGATACTAACTGTTGAAACTCAACATACAGTATAAGAGTGACCGGACTTCCACAATCCGTTCATCTTTTTGGGGGGTAAAAGGAAAAAAGGTGATAAAAATGAAATAAATTCTATAGCACCATTGTCTGATCCTGCATTAAGACAGGTGACCAGGGAAATCAGCCCTTTCTCATCCTTTGTGGGGAAATAGACCAATCTCACCAGAGAGAAATAGACTCAAACTTTTAAAAAAAATAATAAAAGAGAATGTGGTTTTTTCCTGTTTTTAGCTGGAGATAGTCAGATACATACACTAGCAAAGAAGAAACATAGACGTAATGTTTATCCGGAGACGTGCTGGCACTTAGAACAGCCAGAGCAAATTTGAAAAGTGCCATAAAAGGTGCAAAGCAAGCCCATTGCCAGAAAATTCAGGACTTTTTTCAGGACCCAACAAACACCAGGTGAATGTGGCAAGGAATCCAGGCCATTACAGATTATAAGGTGGCTCCATCGAGATGCAAGGACGACACAGACTTCCTAAACAAGCTAAATACATTTTTTGGAAGATTTGAAGCATCAAATAGCACTCCTGTTAGGAAAGCTGTGCCCCATCCTGACGAGCAAGTGCTTAGCTTTGATGTCACCTCTGTCCGGAAAACACTGCAGAAAGTTAACATTCGGAAAGCAGCAGGCCCAGATAATATCCCTGGACGTGTCTTTAAAAAATGTGCAGATGAGCTGGCTTGTGTTCTCACAGATATTTTCAATCTCTCATTGCAGCAGGCAGTGGTTTTAAGATGGCCATCATTTTGCCAGTGCCAAAAAAAGTCCACAATTACAGGCCTCAATGATTACTGTCCAGTTGTACTGACATCCATCATTATGAAATGCTTTGAGCAGCTGATACAGGGCATTATCCCGCCAGCATTTGACCCGCTTCACTTTGCTTACCGACCAAATTGCTCTACGGAGGAGGATGATGATGATGATGATAACAACAACAACAACAACAACTATGACAACGACTACTACTACTACTACTACTTTATTGCCACTTTGAATGTACACTAATCAGCATACATCAAAATGAAATTTCGTTGCATACAGCTCTCAAAGGGTCATCCCTCAGATATACACTTCTTGTTCGTGGCCAGTCTCTAGGGAGCGAACAATGGCAAACAGGTCAGATGGAAACGGAGCTCCATGTGGATTATCCTTCAAATTAGCTTGTATTCCTGCATGACAACCTCACCTCCTTTCCTTTTTCTGATCCTGTCTCTTCCACCTTTTCCTTAAAGGGGCTTCACTCCTTTACGCCCCTGGAGCACACTGCCGCCGCCTCCAACTCCTCCAAAAGCCTCTCTCCCATCCTCTGGGCCTGCCGATAGCCTCATCCAGTTTCTTTGCTCCATAAGCCCTGGGACCTCTTCTCCTCTGCCTCCTTTGGAAACAGCCCTTATTTGCAATAGAATCTATTGCTGTGCCAGCAGTCAGGTCTTGCTGCCAGCAGAACAATTTCAAACAGTGCAAACGACTTTTAACAGTCTCACTAACCCTTCCAAAACAACTAAAAACTTGCCATACCAGCAAAGATTGTCGGTCGTACGTTACCTTAGTCCCATCACGTTGCCCAAACACATTAAAATCTTCCCGATCGTGTGGCCTATATCCCTTAATATCCCTCCAAAACCTTTTCACCTTCGAGAACCAATGCAGTCGATTCAGGCGTCGCCATCTTAGAAAATGATGCTATTTCTTCTGTTCTCCATCTGAGCTTGTAGCACTTAGACGAAAGAAATACTCATGTGCATTTGTTGTTTGTCAACTTCAGTTCAGCATTTAACACAATCATTCCCCAGCATCTAGTAGACAAACTGGACCTTTTAGGCTTAAACACTCTTGATTTTCTTACTAACAGGCCCCAATATATGTGAGCTGGAACAAATATTTCTAACACCATTTTCTTGAGCACAGGTTCTCCTCAGGGCTGCGTCCTAAGTCCGCTGCTGTTCATCCTGTTGACCCATGACTGTTGTGCTAGGTTTGCCACCAACCATATTGTGAAGTTTGTAGATGATACAACAGTAGTGGGCCTTATTCATGATGACAATGAGGGTGCTTACCGCAAGGAGGTTGAGGGTTTGGTGAACTGGTGTAAGGAAAACAGCCTAGTTTTAAATACTGGAAAAGCCAAAGAGATCATTGTCAATTTCAGAAAAGGCAGGCACAGCCACACTTCTCTGTGCATTAATGATTCACCTGTGGAGATGGTTACTAGCATCAAATTCCTGGGTGTGCAGTTAACAAGTAGTCTGGCTTGGTCACTCAACAGCGAGAAACTGGTGAAGCGGGCACAGCAGTACCTGCATTTTCTGCATCGCATGAGAAAAGCACATCTTCCTTCCCCTGTCATTATCACTTTCTACAGGGGGACGATTGAGAGCATCTTGTCATGCAGCATCACAGTCTGGTTTAGAAGCATCACTGTTTCAGACAGGAAGGCAGTGCAGAGAGTGGTGAGGATGGCTGAAAAGATCATTGGCAGTTCCCTCCCTTCCATCCAGGACATGGCACATAAGCGTTGCTTGAGCAGGGTCCGTAAGATTGGGGCATTACACATCCTCTTCATGACCTACCGTATTTTGCTTGTTACCTTCTGGGAGGAGGCTCCGTGGTATCTGAAGCAGAACATCCAGATTCATTCACAGTTTTGTTCCATACAGTATTAACCTTATGAACTCTAAAGCTTCCTCCTTCCGTTATGTATTCAAGATGGTCAGTGATTAATATTTATATGTTACTTATATGTAACGGTGTAGGTCTATATATATGTTGTATATAGTATCTTTAAATGTGTGTTATGTATGTGTACATTTTGAGAGCAAGCAACTAAATTTCATTTTTAATGTGTGCCGTTGTGCCTACAGTAAAAAATAACAATAAAGGTAATCTAATCTAATCTAATCCAATCCAATCTAATCTTTATTTACTAGGGCCTTTTCTATTGTAGTATGTATCAATTTCTCCTGAGATGAAATCTTCTAAAATTTCAGGTAATTTAAAAACAAACAAACTATTTTTGACATCAGATATAGAATCATTTCATTTGGAAGTAGATGGTTAAAGGCAAAGCTGGGAATGTGACATGTTTTTCTTTTCTTTTCTAAAAGATAAAAGCCATTTGATGATAATGTGAAGAGGTACAGAACAGTAAACTGATAATTTATCAGTAGCACATGTGATGTTCTTGAAGTATTTCTCTATTTCTCTTATGCTTTACATTCAAAATAAATGTTTAGACAATTTATATGCATTTTAAAAACAGCATTGAACAATTCTATGAAAAACATACCATATTTATCTTAAAATACCTTCCTTTTTTATATTTGCATTGTTTCACAAGCTCCCCCAGTGCTCAGAAATCCTTGGGTTAATCTCTGAGCAATATACAAGTTGAGCACCTGCAGCTCTTCTGTGTTACTTAAGAGTGGATTCCAGGGGGCACTTTTGCTAACGTGATTTTTACAGGCTTATTTTTATTTATGCAAAATAAAGAAATGGAAGGTGAAAATAATTAACCTATTGTCTTGTTCCATTGACATCGCTTCTATCACCAGTGGAAGAAAGTCTCGCAGTTTTGGAGGGGCAACCTTGGTTCAAACCTGGTAACATTTTTTTTTTAAAAAAAGTTTGATCCATTGCAGTATTTCACTGCAAAATTATGTATTGCAGATTTGGGGAACACTTTGGTAATTCATTGTGAGACATTTTGTAAAATGATTGCGTTATTTCTTATTGGTGGTTTTAAAGCTTAATATTTCAAGTATCTCTTTTCCCTTTTCCCCTTTAGCTTCATTAGTACAAATACTTCTGGTGGTTGTTTTTTTTCCATCCTACATTGCTCAATGTAGTTTTAACCCAAATTATTACTCATGTGTTTGGGCTTGATTGCTGCTTGTAAAAGAGTCCAACTTCCTGTCAGTTATATCCGAGAGCTTGGATTACAGTCTTAAGGTAAAGAGTTTGGCACTGTCTGTTCTTGTTGGAAGGCATGCCTAGGCTTTGCGAAAACTGTTGAGTGATTCTGTCTGTGCATAATTTGCATATCTATCACTTTCGAGTATTACATTTTGGACTTTCTTTATATGTTACCACATTTGTATCTATTTTTGCTTAATTGCATTGTTCCAAATGTTAATTTAATATTTGATGAATAAATTGGAACTGTCGGAATTAAGCATTCAATTACGTTGTTTTCTTTGCCACTAAAATGAATATTGTCCAAGTTTTCTTAATCTGTATTTGAAACTGCATATACCTTAGCGTATCTTTTACATCAGGACATTAATGAAAATCTGTAGGAGAGAATTTGCTGGTTTCACTATCATCCATGGCCAGAAAATAAAGAGGCACTAGCACAGGGGTCTTCAGACTTGGCCCTTTTATGACTTGTGGATTTCAACTTCCAGAATTCCTCAGCCAGCATGCCTGGCTGAGGAATTCTGGGAGTTGAAGTCCACAAGTCATAAAAGGGCCAAGTTTGAAGACCCCTGCACTAGTATTTGCATATCCCCTAAAGAATATGTTGGAACTTCCAAGATACCCTGGTTATATAGATTGTCAAAGAAAAAAAACACAATTTCAGGAAGTTGCTTCTCACTTCCTACCTGAAAGTATCCTTGCATTTGTGTGTGTGTGTGTGTGTGTGTGTGTGTACCCCTCTCGATGAACCTGAATTCTGATGAATGCATCCATATAGTTTTCTTAGCAACAGTACCACAATGATTTGCTTTTACTTTCAGGCTAATGCTTGGCTATCCATTTTTCTACTGCCTTCATCCTTTTTTCCTTTTGAACCACATTGATTGGGTTGGAAGACTGAAGTCAGGGCTTGTGTTATTATTGAACCTTTTTCATAGTTTTGCAAAGCACAATCTTTACATGGTTTAAGGTTTTAATAAATATATTTGGTTAGTCTCAACACCATAAATTTATTCCAGGTTTCAAACAAACGTGGGAAATTGTGTTTCAAGAAGCAGCAAGAGTGATCAAGTTCAAAGATAAAAAGTCAAATCTCAAAGAAAAGTCTAAGCAGCTAGAAGTTCTAGGAGAGCAATCTACAGAGACCTTCATGGATTGGCATTATTCCAACATAATTACTAAGCTTAAATTGCTTCCTAAATACCAGTGGCCTCTGACTCATCTGAACTCAATGCACCTAATTAGGCCTGGCTTTCTTCAGTAGGTCATTCTTGTCAAACCAAGCACTTCTATACCTTTCTGTTTCTCTTTAGATATCTGTGTTTTTGACAGCAGGTTGGAAAAGCTCTGTTTGGGTCACAGTCTGCTGGAACCAAGGCTGGAACAGTGGAACCAATTGTTGGCTTGGCATCATGGTTGGGCCCTGGAAGATGCCCTGATTTTAGGATGCATCTTCTGAATCTCTTCTTTACCTAAGGAGAATTCTTGAGTCCACCTATGATACTGGAAGATGTTGTAGGACGTTGTGGATAATAATGCTATTGACAAACCAAATCTACGAGGTACCTCCATAGTGTTGGATCTGGAAAAAATCTACATTATCTGACACTGTCACCACGATTCCTCAAAATCTGTGTGGTCTCTAGTGCTTATCTTTTAAATAGATGTTCATATTTCCAACAAATTTACACTTCTGATTTCTGCTGAGGTCCTTGATATGCAACTATTTTAAAACTGCATAATAGTATAATGGGATTTATTGGATAGATAAATTAAGTGCATCCCTGTAACTTTATATTATGCTATACTATACTTATACTAACTCATAGTATTAATTATTAACAGTGTTGGCTTCCAGTAGTTTTCTCATACATTTTTTCTATTGTCATACTTTAAAATGGTAACATTTCAGTTTGAGATTTTTATGAACATTTCAGGGATTACATTATGATTTAAAATCACCAAAAATTCTTGTACACAATAATATGGAAGTGAAAGTGAAATTATGATAGACGTAGATATATGCTCTGTAATAAATGTATTTTGAGTGTTATGAGTGCATGCACATGTATGAAGGTCACAGCTCTTAAATGAAATAGAAAGAGAAAACATGTTTTGCATTTATCAGATATATTTTATTATGTTTAGGTTTGTTATTTGCCATTTGTGAGGCTGCCCTGATGTAAGGTTTTGTCTGATAGGGAATAAATCCTTAATCATTTTTTTCCCCTGCAAATTTTGATGTAGTTAGAATACAGCTTCTACCATGTTTTGCGGGAAAAGATGGTCAGAGCAATTTTAATAAAATGAATTTAGTACATCATTTTCATTTTACGCTGGGTTGGAAGAGAAGCAATATATGACTTTGTACATCAGTTTGGATTTGTATCAAGGCTGAAAGCGAGCTTGGTAAAAATGTTATTTCACCTATAGTTCTCAAAGATTGTGCTGTAAGATTAGCTATTTGGAAATATAATTCTGGTTTCTTCTGTTTTTTTTCCATAGCTAATTCAAGTCTTCTTGGAGGAGGAGGTGGTAAGTTTATTTATTTTTTTGCCTCTTATGTATTGAAAGGAATAATCTATATTTAAGGTTAAATGTTTTATCCACTGCTAGACAATTGCTGCCTAATATATAAATTCTAAACATCTGTAGTTTTTAATAATATAAATAAATGTATTTATCTTGTTGGGCTATCAAATCTGGCATTGCCATGTAATAAAGTGTTAGATTTTACGTTTTCATGATTTGATTACATTCCACCATAACTGTAAAGTGATTACCACTTTCAGGTTTTATAGTCCAAAAGAAGAGCTGGGTTTTGGAGAGAAGATGAGGAGACAGAATTTAAGAGTGCTGAGATGACAGGCTGCTGCTAAATTAGATGTACAGTGAATAAAAATATATCTAACTTTCAGTTTCCCGAATACTGATCTAGTCAGACACTACATACTGTACTTGCAGAGTAATTTACTAAATTTAATGCCACTCCAATTGTTCAGAAAAATAATAATATTTCTTTCCTTTTCCTTTGCTTTTTTTTTTTTTTAAACCAATCATTGTGTTTTTCATTTTATAGCTTTCAAAACTGTTGAAGCAGTTTAGCAAAAAGAATAATATGAAGATGATTTTTGGCATCTCTGTTGCTCATTTTACTTCTACAAAAAATAAAAGGAAAAGAAGGGAGGAGGAAGCCTTCCTGTTGAATATCTTTCAAATGTTGTTGTCAGATAACTGAGCATATTTTCTGGCTATTGTTGAGTGGGTCTGGAGATCTCGGTCTATTTCTTTGAATGGAAATGAAATGTAATTTAAGCTGCTTGAAGTGTTGAGAGTCAGAATCAATCTGTGCATTGTCTTAATCTGACTGGCTGTATTGTGCTTTCTTATTTTGGGAATAAACATGTACTTGGTTTTAAATTATTTCTACACAGATTGTAAAGTCATGGAATATTTATTTTACATATCACCTTGTTTTATTTGTTGATGAAGCAGCCCCCTGCTCATGCAACTTAGTTTCCCTCTTCCCCCGCCCCAAGCCGGGCCACCAAGCTGCAAAGATTGAGGATCTATTCAGAACTGGACTGTACAAGTAGCAGGCCAGTGCGCATCCACACAAGTGTGCAGCTCAACTTTCACAGGTCGAGATGTGCTCATGTGCATGCGTGCCAGCCCACCGCTTGCCTCGATTCCCTTCTTCCCAAAGCAGGGCCGCCAAGCCACAAAGGTTGGAGACTGCTGCCCTATAGCTATGCATTATATAGCAAATTCTTCCAATTTTTAAAATAAATCTCCCATCTAGTTTTGTTATCTGAACCTTTTGTATATTTCAGTTTGAAATATACAAAAAAACCCAACAACAGTCAACAGATCAATTGGAAGGAAGGGGTACTCATTAAAACCGAATGCCTTTTAAATCTGAATATACAGTTTTTTTCAAATCAAACAACTAGAATATGATGAACAGTATGATGTTCAGAAAGGAAGCCGGGCAACACAAAATGGAAATAAGAGCATGGCTGTTAATACTCAATACTCATTGGCTCAAATGCTACTCTTCCCCATCAGAATTGATTCCATTGGTCTTGACAGACCAATTTTAATCTTCATAGCAACAAGGAATTCTGAAGAAACTTGTCCATTGTGACTTTCACTAGAGCAGCTGCTCCATTTGGAATGTACAGAAGCCAGAATAATTGTTAAAGAGTCCTAGATCTAGAATTTCAGAATGAGGTCAGCCATATTCCAGCCCACATTAGAGCTCATATAACTAGCTCCAGGTGGGAACTGGACAAATATTTCATTACTATAGCCTCGTGTTTATGGAGATTCTCAGTCATGCTTTTTCACAAGACAACTGGGCTTTCTTGTTTTGAAGATGTTTCACGTCTCATTCAAGAAGCTTCTTCAGCTCTGATCAGATAGTAGGAAATGGAAGGATTTATACTCCTTGCAGACAACTGGTCATTTGCATTCTTTTAGAGAGTCGTTGAGGCCAGCTGGAGGTTTATCAGTGTCAGGGTCACCTGAATAGTGCAAATGTGTGTGGAACCTTCTTGGAACTGCTGAGAGGACTGTATTGTAGACTGGAGGTAGATGATGTTATATCTCTCCCCCTCTTTTGAGAGAGGGCTGTTCAGTTTTGACATAGATGGCCTCTTTGATGCCTCTTTCAAACCAACTGTCCTCTCTGTCCAAAATGTGGACTTTGCTGTCTTTGAAAGAATGGCCTTTGTCTTTAAATGCAGATGGACTGCTGAATCTTTTCCTGATGGGTATGTTTTCCTATGTTGTGCCATGTGTTTATGAAGTGGTTATAGTCTCCCTTGTACAGCAAAGAGCCTTTTTCAGAGCCAGGTTCAACGTGTTACTCTCCACAGTTCTTAATGGGAGATTTACAGAGTCTCAGGTGTGTAAGAGCATGTTGGTATAGAGATTTTGAAGGAAGGAAAATAGTGAGCTGATGCATCTCTGAGGAGTGGAGACACTGCTGAGGTGAAGACTGATTGCATAGTATGCTTAGATCAACAGAGCTTTTCTGGACAGTAATCTAAGCTGCAGAACAACTATATCATCCGCTAAGAGTTCATACGTCTTGGGACAAGATTAAAGTGAAATATAATTATAAGGCTTTAAAGCTAATTGAAAGTGATAAGCGTGTATAGAATTTAAATTATGAAAATTTAAAACAGATTAAGAATTAGTTAAATTTTGGTATATTGCTTATTTCAAAATATTTTGGAAATAACTAAATAAAATAAACATCTTTGTGTGGACTAATTGGTGGGATTTCCTAAAACAAAAGGTAAGGGAAAGTGTGTGAGATCATGTGACTATAGAATCGTAGAGAGCTGAATGGGTCTAAAGAGTTAAGCGGGAAAAAGGCTTATTTATGATGCTTTTCCTTTATTTTTGGATTACAAATTTATGGAGAAAAATGGCTAATATTATGTAATCTGTACAGATAATGTTGGAATATTGGAAAAAAATGAAAAGATTATTATACCGACAGTGGAATTATCATTGACTGAAACTGTTAAAAGAGATTTGATTTCATTTGAAGGAAGAATGGAAGAAAGATTTGTGGATATGGAAGAAAGGAAGAAAAATAAATAAATACATAAATTGGAGGATTTGCTATATAAATGAGTCAGAAATAAGAGGCCAGGAGATGAAAAGAGTTAGACAATGCAACATTATTAAATCTAAAAATAAAGGATCTTGTCTGAAATGGAAAGCAGCTGCAGAATGACCTGGTGAAAATGATAGGGAGAGGGTGGTTGAAGCTGTAAAAAGTTTTTTTTTAGAAGGGGAGAAGGAAAACCTGGATCTATAGGTGGACTAGCTGCACAGAAGTAACATAAGAAATGAAAAGTTAAGAAATATACCATACTAAGAAATATATTTGGGCACCTTGTCAAGAGGAGTGCAGGAAATCAGGTTCTGCAATAATATCTTAATACCAAACTAAGGATTAATAAGAACAGAATACTGCGGAAAAGAAAATAATATAAAATTAACGTTTAATTAGGGATAAGATAATAAGTACTTTTACAAAAATTGGAAAGCCTTTATGGGCTTTGTGCTGAAACTGTGGATGATCTCTGAATTTGCCAATAAGGACTGAATACGGGTAGAAGTGAACTGTTAATATAATCTTAAAGGCATGTGTGTGTATGTGATACTAATTCTGTAACAGCTGCAAAGAAGATTGGAAGAGCTTCTTTAAGTAATTTTTTTTCTTTTCTGCATTTTTTCCTCTTTCATTTCTCTTTTTCATTTCTCCTTTTAATCACAGTATCTGTATTTTGTTCATGTTTATTCGTGTAAATTTTTTAAAATAAAAATGGCATTAAAAATATTCTTGTTCACAAGTACTAAAGAACACACCTGTTTTTAACACTGTCCCTATCAAAAACTTTCATTCTTCAGAGGAGTCCTTGATTCTCTCTGAGCTTGCTTGTTTTCTTGCAGACGTTTCATTACCCTAACTAGGTAACATCTTCGGTGCTAGTCCTGATGATGACTAGCACCAAAGATGTTACCTGGTTAGGGTAATAAAATGTCTGCAAGAAAACAAGCAAGCTCAGAGAGCACCAAGGACCCCTCATTTCAATCCTGAGCTACAAATATTCTCCTTCATTGGTTTCATTCTTCTGTTATTAACATGTTTTATAGGCCATAATGGAAGTTTTCTTATTAATTTTCTCCTCTCAGATGAACTATTTACTATAGCTAGATTTGGCCTGGCAGCAGTTAAAATTTATTTACTAGCAGTTAAAATTCAGAAACAGAAAAATCATACTGAGTATGGGTAAACTTATTAAAAATTCCCATTTCAGTTTACCTGTACCTTTATTTGCTTTTACATCTTTTTTGTGTCTTTCAGAGGCTCCCCTTCAGTCTGTAGTCTTAGTTTTAGTATAAGAAATTTTACAGAGATACGTTAGTATTCTGATTTTATAGTGTTTTATTGAAATAGGTGTAATTTTTATTGCTTTTATTCTATGCTGGTCTAATGACCAAAATTAACATTTGATTGATTGAATTGAGTTGTATTGTTCATAATTATTCAAATAGCTCTGCATAGCTGTATCTATTTCTGTATAGCTATATACTTTTATTTCAAAGTGTTTAACATTCCTCCTGCCTTTTTGTTAATTATGTGATGAGTCTTCATTTTTACATTTTAAGTGTGGTAAGTTGAATTTTATTTCACTGAGAGTGGAATTGGATTTGCCTAGATACTTAATTCTTTCAAATAGTTAAAGAGCACTTCAGTCATTACCCATAAAAGCTGATAATTTCTACGTGGTATAAAGCTTTGTCGAAATTTTGTAGTTCAATAGCAATCCTCAGTTCCCCTTTGAGGCAGTTTTCCCCTATTTAAAAGCAGAAACTGAAAACATTTTTCCTAGCCAGAAGTGCCTCTGGTAAAGAAGCACCATCTGAAGATAAAAATTTTATGTTCTGTGGTTGGAAGAATCAACATCTTACCCCCACCCATTTTTGACCATTCCAGGAATCCTCTTTCACCCTTTAAACCAGTGCTCATCTTTATCATGTTTCTTTTTAATAAAAGAAACCAAAAATATTTCCCTTGATAGATATTGATATCAGAATCAAAACTGCACAAATATAGTCCACATTGAAAAGATTCAAAAAGATTATTTGCAGTAACATAAAATACAGACAGAAGTAAAAAAAAATAAAGTCAAAAGATCTTTGTTCAATTACCTCAATACCTGGGAAGATTCTGGAAAAGATAATCAAACAACGAATCAGCGAACACCTAGAGGCAAACAAAGTCATTACTAAAAGCCAACATGGGTTTGTCAAAAACAGATCATGCCAGACAAACCTTATTACATTCTTTGACCAAGTGACAAAATTAGTGGACCAGAGGAATGCTGTGGATATAATTTACTTGGACTTCAGTAAGGCATTTGATAAAGTAGATCACAACCTACTACTCGATAAGATAGAAAAATGTGGGTTAGACAGCATCACCACCAGATGGATTTGTAGCTGGCTGACCGGCCGTACTCAGCGTGTGGTCCTCAATGGAACCGCATCTACATGGAGGGAAGTGTGTAGTGGGGTGCCCCAGGGCTCTGTTCTAGGCCCAGTGCTCTTCAACATCTTCATCAACGATTTGGACAAGGGGATAGATGGGGAACTCATCAAATTTGCGGATGACACCAAGCTGGCAGGAATAGCCAACACTCCAGAAGACAGGCTTAAGATACAGGAGGACCTGGACAGACTTGAACACTGGGCACTATCTAACAAAATATAATTCAATGGTGAAAAAAAGTAAGGTTCTACATTTAGGCAAGAAAAACCAAATGTACAGGTATAGTATAGGGGGTACCTTGCTCAATAGTAGTAACTGTGAGAGGGATTTCAGAGTCCAAATGGACAATCACTTAAATATGAGCCAGCAGTGTGCTGCAGCTGCCAAAAAAGCCAACACAGTGCTGGGCTGCATTAACAGAGGGATAGAATCAAGATCACGTGAAGTATTAATACCACTTTACAATGCCTTAGTAAGGCCACACTTGGAATACTGCATCCAGTTTTGGTCATCACGATGTAAAAAAGATGCTGAGACTCTAGAAAGAGTACAGAGAAGAGCAACAAAGATGATTAGGGGACTGGAGGCTAAAACATATAAGGAACGGTTGCTGGAATTGGGTATATCTAGTTTAACGAAGAGAAGGACGAGGGGGGACATGATAGCAGTGTTCCAATATCTCAGGGGCTGCCACAAAGAAGAGGGAGTCAAGCTATTCTCCAAGGCGCCTGAAGGCAGGACGAGAAGCAACGGGTGGAAACTGATCAAAGAGAGAAGCAACTTAGAACTAAGGAGAAACTTCCTGACAGAACAATTAATCAATGGAACAACCTGCCTCCAGAAGCGGTGAATGCTCCCACACTGGAAGTTTTTAAGAAGAGACTGGACAGCCATTTATCTGAAATGGTGTAGGGTTCCTGCCTGAGCAGGGGGTTGAACTCGATGACCTCCAAGGTCCCTTCCAACTTTATTATTATTATTATTATTATTATTATTATTATTATTATTATTATTATTATTATTATTATTATTATTATTATTATTATTATTATTATTAGTATTATTAATATTATTAGTATTATTAGTATTATTAGTATTATTGGTTCTTATCTGACTGAGGGCACAACTTTGGAACCCTGCTGGGGCATCTTCTTAGTGGCTGAAAATAACAGTTATTCATAATTAAAAATTAATATATAAGGATTGGAGGATGTGGTGGCCTAGCAGTTAAGACACTAGATTTGTCAACTGGAAGGTTGGCAATTTAAGACCCAAGCATCATGCAATGGGGTGAGCTCCTGTTCCTGCCCCAGACCTTGTTAACCTAGCAGTTTGAAAACATGCAAATGCAAGTAGATGAATAGGTACCACTTTGGTGGGAAGGTAACAGTGTTCCCTGTGCTTTGGCGTATAGTCATGCCAGCCACTTCAATACACGGAAGTGTATTCAGACAACACTACTCCCTCAATTAGAAAATGGAGATGAGCACCACCCTCCTAGAGTTGGACACAACTGGACAGTAGAAATCTTTACCATTACTTTAGATAAGGATTGATGCCAAACTGTGTAAGGTTCAAATTTAACTAAATATACACATCTTTTTAGCTCTCAGAACATCTCTTTTTATCAGTTGACATTAGAATGAGACATTGTATCATACTCTGAAAATACAACATTTTATTGTTTTACAATATTGAGTTTATAAATTCCAAAGCAAAATTGAAATTCTATATAGGTAGCCTGAAAAATTGACCACTTTGATATTTAAAATGGGAATGATGTAAGCATATATTAATTTTTGAATAGAAGACAAGGGAAAGTGAAAATACTATATTTTGGTTGGATCATTTCAGCTTGTAAAAAGCTGAATTGTTATTGTATATTGTATCTCTCCTAGTATATTTGTTAAAAACTGAAATTTTGAGTCTTGATTATACTTAATATAGTATATCCTTCATCCTTCGGAGTAAGCAGCATAGTGCAAAGTAGAGAAATGGAGTAAGAATTTAGTGAGATAAAGACATTAAATATATCAAATAAGCAAAGAAAATGAAATTTAGCTAAATGTGATTTACAACAACACATTCATGATGACTTTCATATTTATTTTAAGTATCTATGCATATGGGCCCACATGTGGAAAAGTCATGGTGACAATGTGTATATTCTTTTAGCCTCTGATGAAGCCATAGTTTATCTATAATTGAAGAGACAAGCAGGCATTCAACATGTCTTATACTGTTGATAATATACCTGGCCCCCTGCTATGTGTCAACGGCCCTGCCTGAGCTGGCTGACGTGATAGCCGGGGTGGCGGTTGAGACCCCCAGACTTATAGTCATGGGAGATCTCAACCTGCCGTCGGCGGGCGAAACGTCAGCGGTGGCTCGGGAGTTCTTGGCCTCCATGACGACCATGGACTTGACCCAATTAGTTC